>NC_061113.1:51967202-51982203 GCF_002878395.1 Capsicum annuum | reverse complement strand
CAACGGAAATCTCTGAGAGTCTTCTTTCCAATAAAATTGCTTTCATCCAATTTGGACATCGGAGTAAAAAGTTATGGCCAATTTACTTCAGCCTATCGGATAGATCACTGAAGGATAGATTTGGGTTTTATTTGTTTCTTAGGGGCATTTTGGTCTTTCACCACTCTTTTAAACCTCTATAAATACCCCATTCAGCTGAGAACTTGTATTATTTTCCTCTCATTTCTCTTATATGTTAGGGTTAGGATTTTGAATTGGGGGAAATTAATTGGAGGCTTTGATTCAAGAATTCCTTCCGTCAATCTCTTCCGGCCACGAAATCTAAGGTATGCAAGTGTTTATCTATGGGCTCCTTTCGTCCATAGAGCCCATAAATCCTTTTTCAAAGGCTCAAGATACATGTGTGTGTATATATATATATATATGATTATACTTTATAAATTTTCATTGTGATATGTGTAGTATTCACATGATGGTTGAGATATATGTGTGGGATGATTATGTGTGTTGGTTGAAGTATATGTGTGTAGTATTTGTGTGATGGTTGGTGATTATGTTGTTGAAGTTGATGATATCCAAGAAGGGATCTTTGTATGTTTGTGGAAACTATGGTGGTGTGTGATGTATAAATATATGAAATGGGTGATTAAATACTTGTAATCCCGATGAATCCACCTATGCCTAAGAAGTGCATGTAAGGTGTTTATGAAAATACCTAAGAGACTGGAGATTTTGTTGTTTATAACATAATAGGTCTAAAATTACTTGATTATGAATATATGATGATTTAAATTGTTAAGCCTTGATTTATACTATTATTCCATTATTTCCTTGTTATGACTTGATAATTGTTATTGGGAATTATATATCCCTACTATTGTTTGATAAGTCAAATATTTTCTAAATGTGAGTTGGATTGTGAATTGAGAAATGTGGATGTTGAAGCTGAAGGATGATGGTGTTGTGGTGCATGAAATTGAGCATTAAACCTTTGCCCTAAATGGTGCATGTAAGGTGATTGCTAAAATGCCTATGTGAAGAAAAATTAAGTATTTGACATATTTGTTATCCAAATTATAATTTCATGCCATATCCATATGCTTAACTTATGTCTACCATATGTTTGACAAAATATTTAAGAGAATAGGAAACTATGCATTGTGGTTCATTAGGTCTTAAAAGATAAATTCATGCTTTGTTCCTATGGATAGTTGATTGGATAGTTGATTTTCTTGAATTTGTGGTGTGTTGTGGGTGTATGATGGAATGCCATGATAATTGTTGAGGTAACTATGATGTTTGTGCGTAGTATTTGTTGTGGACCCAAAGCATGCTCCCCACATATTCGATTTGATGCTTATATGAAGAAATAAGGCCATTTGATTTGCTAAGTGTGAAGTCCTCAATTATGTGTTGCGTATGATGGCCTATAGGCATGTTGTGTATGAGTTATCTATCTTGTGTTACTTTATGCTATTGTGTGCTGGGGGTACGTATGCCCGAAATAGTCTGCTGGTTCATATCCGAGTCAGTTTCATGGTAATCTCAATCGAGCGATGAACAATGAACTCCTGGTTAGTTTCAAAACTTGGGGAAAACTTAGTAATCTCGGAAATCATTATTTATCGAATACTCGGGCCATGAAGCTCTGAAATCTTACATATCAATTCACTCTGTTACAGACCTCTGTACATTTTGTGAGATAGTAAGCTTATCTTAAAAGTAAGTGGCAATTAGAAATACTCCATCAGAGAACGGAATCAAGCGAACTCTGTCATATTGATAAAGTATCATAATGTGAGAACAGATTCAGGTCAGTTGAGTACAGTTAAGAACCGGTTAAATATCTTTCAGTTGGGATTAGGATTCAGCACCGAGAGAGCTAAGGATGGGAACATTCCTATGAGTAGAGGGTTTGATTCCTGGTAGCAATCCTTATGCTCCAGAACTACATCGCTAGCGTAGGTTGAGACATCTATCCTGCGAGTAGAGGGTTAGATGAGGTGGTTGTCCTGCGAGTAGAGGGTTAGATGAGGTGGTTGTCCTGCGAGTAGAGGGTCCCACCATTCTCGTTTGAGGACCTGATAGTTGAGGGTCCTATGTAGTTGTCTTTACTGGTGGCGCGGTATTGACACCCTTTCAGCTGGGGTACAGGTTGGATCCCACTTATGGAAAGTGGGGCATGTCGGTTAAATGATCACTCCGACAGTTTCAGTAACAGTCTCAGAAAAGAACTCAGTTAATGTGCAGAAGCTGAGGCTGTCAGATACAGGCCTCCCAGTATTGCTATCATTATCATTGAGTAGAGAGACTTTTTGTGAGATGAGGGTTGCTCTCGAACTTATTTACCTATTATCATTATCGTTGAGTATAGAGACTTCCTGCTATATGAGGGTTGATTCAGATTCAGTTGTTCAGTGTTCTAGAGACTTCCTGCTAGATGAGGGTTGATCTCAGATTCAGTTGTTCAGTGTTCCAGAGTTGGTGAATTTGAATATCAAATATCAGTAATATCAGTTATCCGATTTCTCAGTATGGATAAGTACAGATGTCAGCTCTATTACCTTCAGATACTCAGTATCTTATTGTCAGTATTATTATTTTTGGGTGTCAGCGTTCAAAATGTAATATTCGGTGTCATGATGATTTCAGTTATACTTTATGCATCCATGTGTGTATTGTTGATCAGACATGTTTCAAAATTGGTAACTACAGAGTTTCTATATATGTTTATTCCAGCGAATACATATTATTCAGATTGTTATGTTTATGCATAAGCCTTATATTTTACCTTAACCTATCCTTGCATACTCAGTACATTCTTTGTACTGACGCATTCGCGCTATGGTGCTTTCCCCACCATAGGTTCAGAAGAGCGAGATTCAGAGTATATTTAGCTGTCAGATCTTGTAGCAGTGGGTGCAGTAGTGAGTCCTCATCATCCGAGGATATTCTATTCCAGTGTTTTGGTGATTTTAGTAGATGGAGTTAGTTGGGGAATTGTCCCTTCAACTCCACAGTTCAGACAGTGTAGAGGCTTTTCAGACAGATGTATTGACATTTAGTTTTCAGTACTGTATATTTAGATATTTTAACCTTATGGCCAGATTTAGCCAGTTTCTATATTTATCGTATTATATTATGCAGTGAATAGATACGGATATCAGTGAAGGGTTAGCTTGTGGTCCCTTGTGGTCACGAGCATCGTGTGGCATTCCGGTTCATGGGAATCGGGGCATTACTCTTTTAGATAAAGTCATCCAGTTATCAATAGTATCGTATCAGTTTTCTAGTTAATCAGTTGATCAGTATTCAGAACCAGTGTTCAGTGTTATCATGATTTCAGTTACGGTATACGTATTCATGCATGTACTCTTATTCAGTCATACTCATGTTTTCCTGTTATTATTTGTTCATGCATATGAACCCATGTATTTTAGCCTACCTCACTGAGCATACCAGTATATTCAAAGTACTGATGCATGCTTTTTGCGCTATGATGTCTTATATCATAGATTTCGATGTACGAGCTCCAGAGCACCCTCAGTAGACCAGACTTTCAGCATTCAGCGTAGTGGTGAGTCCTCATAGTTCGAGGACATGATTACTATTTACAGTATTTTAGTTTATGTCAGTAGATGGAGTTAGTTAGGGACTTGTTCTATCAACTCCACAGTTCAAACAGTTAGAGGCTTCCCAGATGAGAGTATTTCAGACAATTATTCAGATTTTAGTTTTATCTTTCAGTTTTTAATATTATTCAATATTATTCAGTATTATTTACAGATTGAACCTTATTGCATATTTCTGCCAAATTCCACATATCATTCAGTGTTACTTTTCAGTTATTACAGTAGGTACTAGTCATGGGTTAGCTTATGGTCCCTCGGGATTATGAGCACCGTGTACCGTCCGGGGTACAGACTCGGGGTATTACAAAAAACTCTCGATCATTTTCTATTATCTGAATATGCCAAAACCCACCATAAATCCACCACAAGTCCATAATTTACTCAGTAAAGTGATCATATATAACTACACTAAAATCCACAAAACTCAACAAATCAAGCCTAATCTCTCTATGCACTCTAAGTGAGTCACGGACTAGGATCACTATACTCAATCCACCACTAGGGAATCACCCATGGGGAAAAAATATCAGGATAAAACAAAAGACCATAAATCATTTCAAGAATAAATGTTGAATAAGCAAACACATAAGATGATGTAAACCCATAAGCGAACACTACCAAAACAAATCAAATGTGGACCAAAATCCTATTGTGGCTACACTACCTGAAACTCCTGCCTCATGTCCATCTCATGGAATATGATACTGAGATATGCCATTGCTTCTAAAAAATGAATTATCTATCTATCTAAGTTATGGGTAATCCATTCTATCGTGATCGAGACCTCCACACTAGAAGCAAATCAAATAAGTCAAAACCCACTGAACTAACCCTGAAGGACCACCTTGATCTAACCCTTTTTAAGCATAAACACAAAGATCCTAACCTCTGTTATACATATCGATATGATTATCAAGTCCTAGAGTTATCTGGAATAAAAGCCTGTCATATCTCCATACAAACTCCTCGAAGAATGCTCAAGCAAATTGATCCCATGAAAGAGGAGGCGATCCAACCGATCTGCCCTTCAAAAAGATCCTCCACCACTGTCTAGCTAGCTCAAGAAATTGAAAGAAAGTGAAGTTTACTCCATTAAGTCGATAAAATCCAATGAGTGCAACCTCCCATGGCAAGAAAGCAAGAACATATAAGCATCGAACCTCGGATCTCTATGAAAATAAGATAGATCTATTCTCATAAACTCTACGTATCTACTATGTCCTTCCATGGACATAAAGGGTAAGGTCACTAGATATAGAGTAATCCCAATAATACCTCGTCAATAATAGGAGAACCAATAGTGTTCACATGTTCATCTGGAGTGAGAAGCCCTGAAGTAGCATGCTGAACTAAAATAGGATCCACTTTCTAAAAGAATCCCAACACCCAGACCAAACAATCCTCAATCATAGATGTGATCAAAGGTGGTGTCTGCAATAGCCCCAACCCCTCTAACTTACTAACCCCACCCACCACTAGCAACTCTAGAACATAAAGAGGCAATTTTAACCTGGCCTCTAGCTGGTCTGGTCATCTAATCTAACCTTGCTTATTTCGCACACCAAAGGTACATACTCTAAATCTCTAGCCACGAACGAATGCATGCCCACCATATGTGAGAGAGTGAATAAGAAGTTCTTAAGTTATATAAGGCTCTAAACTCCTGGAACAACGTGAAGGAATGAAAATCTCCTAAAGTCACATAGCCTCGCAAAGATAGAGAGCAGACGTCTCCACACTAATCCGCAAGCCTCTACTAGACTCGACTTGTACTAATCTAACCAATAAACTTGGGCTTCGATACTAATTTGTCATGACCCAAAATGAAGACGTGATGACACTTGTTAAACCCACCAGGTAAGTAAGCCTAACCCATCCCAAAGAGCATAATTTAAAGAAAAAGAACTAGAAATAGAAGAATGAATAATCCAAAATATATGTGTATATGATACACAAGTCTCAAAGATACATCCTAAGTTTGATTGTTATCAACAAAAGCTTCTATAAAGATTCAACTAATAATTATAAGAAACTAAAATGTCTTATAGGTAAAATAAAACATAAGACATAAATAGAGAGATCTGAGATATTTCAAATTCCATCAGCCACTACCTTAATCTCCGCAATGTCAACTCCGGTGGAATACTATCTACCAATTAAACTAAGACATGCATGGGGTATAGAAAAACAAAAAAAAGAAATGAAAAATCTAGGGTGAGTATGAAATCACATATAGTCAGCAAGCACCGTTGATAACTAGTCCTAATCCAAAATAGTAGTTAGATCCATTACCCCAACTACCCAAGGTTCCCTAATAATCTATGTCCCACAATTCTATTACTTCTTTCTATAAGGTAATCCAACTCAACGATCAATATATTTACCATAAACAGGGTAGGCACATCAATATAGGTGACTTAATACTATTCATTCTATGATCAATCTATAATGAAATTTATTTATGAAGAAGACTCGCTAATAAGATGTATCATGCATAAGTGATTATAATTAACCAAGTAATATGGGATAAAAAGAGAGAGTGCACATATATAAGTATATCTCACACTTTCAACAGGGGCTACACATTTATATCTCCTACCAAGCCTCAATCATACCCGACATCTCATAATATTTCAACCACCAAATCAGTATAAGATGATATAAGATAGTGTAATAAAATAAAATGTATACCCAAACACAATATCACAAATAAGGTTCTATGACAGTAATACAATACAAAAGTAAATACAAATATAGTCAAACAAAACTAAGAAGTATAATGCCATGTAAATTATGCAATGTGATGGAATAATGATGATGGGATAATTATGAATGGTGAAAGTCATCGCATGACTTTCTGTATACACCCACCAAGTTTCCAGCTACCAGGTAGGACCCATGGGGGGTTCACAACCCATATACTGTATCTCATATCTTAATCTCAATCTCAATCTTAACTCTCCTCTCTGGCTCGTGTTTATTAAGAGAATTTTCTTGAAAATGTCTTATTTTCTTACCAAAATTAGAATGTCTTAGTGGTCCCAATGTTTCATAAATATGCATGCTTGATATGAGTGTGCAATGCTTGAAACCAATCAGTATGAAGATCAAAATCCATTCAATACATGTATATGTGAACTCAGAACTAGTTTATTGTGTCAATAATTTATTATTTCAGTTCCCACTTGGTACCACAAGAATAAAAAGTCATGTATTCATTAATATTATCATCTCTGGCCCCTCAATCGGGAATTACTATAATGATAATGCAATTAAATGCTTAAATAAGGCCTACAATATCAAGTCAAGCCCTTATTCAGGCAATACAGTGGTATATAAGGCATTCTAATTTGTAGATAAGACCTATGATGACAACTCAAGCCCACACTCAGGCTACATAATAATTGATAAGGTATTTAATGCATAAACATGGCCAATAACATCAAGTGATGCCCCCACTCAAGCATTACAGTAATATATACTCTTCTTTTTTGTGTTTTTGATTAGGTCTACTGCTGTTGACCTTATTGGAACCACAAACAAAATTGAAAGAAAGATTGAGTATCATTACTTCCTTAGTAATATGGATATAATTGATTGTATTTTCTAGCCTTGGTATTCTTTTAACATATCTTAGAAAAGATTAGAGGTTTGTTGTAGTATGTGAATCCCGATAATTTTCGAGATTGCCTCCAGCTTGTCGATTTGGTATTCAAGCTTGTCGTTGTCATCTTTGAAATTGGTATAGATTTGCTGGTCTTTTGTGAGCTCGATCAGGAACACTTTCTTCAAAGTTATGGCATTGTAAAAGGCCTTTAGAACACACTTTATTTTGAAGCCTTAAATGATACATGGAGGGTCGTTATGTCTGTTTTAGGTCAAAATGTATTGATGCACAGTCAAGCAGTGGTCCCAACAGTTGAATAGCTCACTTATATCAAATGTTTCTTAATGCAGCTTTCTCAACCAACCTTCAAGGGATTTGATAAATTAATTAGCAAGGAGTTATGGAATGTTTGATCTAAACTAACTCTACCAATCCTATCAAATGTTACATAATTCTAGGATCATTACCCTATCAAAAACCTTTGCCCTAGTTAGTGCACAGATCAAACGATCTTAATCTCTCAGCCTTTCTGCTAATATCTCTTTTCATATATATATATGACAAGATATTTTCCATGCAAAAGTCTACACCATCGCCAGAAATTCTTGCTACAACGAAAGCCTTTAGAAGGCATAATTAGTAATCTCTCAATATCACTTTTATGACTTTTTTTATGTCTCTTGCAATTATATTGGAATGGACAAACCAAACTAAGCACAATTCTTTGCTATGTCCATTCCAATATATTGACAAGAGACGTCAAGATAACCATAAAAGTGATATTGAGAGTCTATTAGTCATGCCTTCTCAAGACTTTCGTTGTGGCAAGATTTTTTGATGACGGTGTAGAGATTAAGCTCGTTTGATTTATGCACTAACTCGGTCAAAGGTTTTGATAAGGTAATGATCCTGGAGTTAAATAACGTTTGATAGGCTTGGTAGAGTCAATTTAGATCAAACGTTATGTAACTCTTTTCTAATTAATTTATCAAATCCCTTGAAGGTTGGTATAGCAAGCTGTATTGAGCAACGCTCGATAAAAGTGAGCTATTCAACTGTTGGGACCACTGCTTGACTATGCATCAAAAAATTTTGACCTAAAACAAACATAGCAACCCTCCATGTATCATTTAAGGCATCTGATAAAGTGTTTTAAAGGCCTTCTATAATGCCTCAACTTCGAAGGAGAAAGTGTTCCTGGTCGAGCTCATAAAATACCACCAGCTCTATACCAACTTCAAAGATGGCGACGATAAACTTGACTACCAAATCGGCAAGCTGGAGGCAAGATTGAAAATTATCGGGATTCACATACTACAATAAGACTGTGATCTTCTCCAAGATATACTGAAAGTATTCTAAGGCAAGAAAACACAATCAATTATCCATATTGCTAAGGAAGTAATGATACCCAATCTGTCTTTCAATCTTGTTTGTGGTTCTGATCAGGTAAAAAATAGTGGACCTAATCGAAACTACAAATAAGAAGGCATGGGATGCAATTTAAAATTCAAAAATTGCAGCCTTATTTTAGATTCCTTATTTTAACTGCAGCTGTTATTGACACAAGTTTTCTAGACTTACTATACATCATTTTAACCCTCGATGCTCACAAAGATGCTTTCTTGGTCTTTTGATATTTTCTATCTAGGTGATAATCCCGACCACGCTCCCTAGACGCAGCTCCCTAGAAAAGAGACCATCTACACTATTTTTCTTTCAGAGAAATAATAGATGGATTTTTCATTACTAGATATACTTTCATATTTGAACTTGATTTAGATTTCTCATGTTCTAAGTCAGTTTCATCAGTCAGATTCGCTAGAAGTTCCTTTCTATCTATATTTTTTCTTCAATTAGCTCTCAGATGATATAGTCTTTCATTAACTCTCCTTTCCCTCACAGGCGTTCTCCTCCAGCTCTTTCTGGCATATGATCATCTTCTCAAACAACCCTTCTATATAAATTTGGTCAAGGGAAATTTCTATTGTTTTTTCATTCTTTTTTTATGCAGTGCGAGGCTTCGAAGGCCTTTGTAGAGTCTAATACACACTTAAAGTTAAGTCCAATCTCTATTGGATCTCTGTAATGACACCAAATATTGATCCCTTCTCAAAACTTGACACGCATAAACATGAGCAACAATCGTCAGTAATTCATAATAGGGTATCGGCACCATCATCATGGGGCGCTCGGCCTTATCAATTTAAACCCCATCAAACTTAACTATACAATGCAAGATCTTGTTTGAATAATCAGTGCCTAATCGGTTAAAAACTGCATTCACAAAAATATTGTACTTTGTGTGGGTTGTCCTGGTGACCTTATCAGTAATACATAACTCCCATACATAAAAGTAGATCCATCCATCTACGCACATTTTATTCTTCCTAGCCCATCTATGGCTTAACTCCCGATCACTAACCTGTTAAAATTATCAAATATTTATAGACATTTGTTACTACAGATGATCAATCTGTTACAACACATGACTTATCTATTCAAAAAATCAAACAGATATATGCATCTGTTGCAACAGTTTTAATATTTTGTAAATTATCTAACAGATAGAATGTATTTTGCAATAGATTACCCATCTGTTAGATTTATTTTAAAGCAATTTTTTTTTCAAAATACAATAAATATAAAATGTTTATTTATATCCATTTTTATAATTAACATATTCAAAAAGTCACCAGTTTTATTTAATTAAGGGATGGATGAACAGTCGTGGATTTTTGACTAACCTTTTCCTTTATAAAAAGGCCCCTCCTTACTTGTTCATTCTACTACTACACTTCCAGATATGACTGATCCATATTCGTATAAGAAGATTTATATCGAGTCCTTCCGGGAACTTAGAAGGCAGTATAATGAATTCTTGAAGGATTTGGGCGACTTTAGAGCAAGGCTGAGGAGGGTCCTGTTGCTGCCGGATGAAAATTGTCCTTCAGACAATGAAAGTAGTAATAGTAATACTTATAACCAAAAATGGCCTAAAATGCCCTTAAACTATGTGAAATGGTGCAAAAATACCCTCCGTCTACCTATTAGGCCTAAAATGTCCTTTCTGTCTACCTATTGGGGCTATTTTGCCCTTTAATTACAAAAAATATATAATATCACAACTTATCTTTATTAAACTACATAAAATCCCTATCATTTTAATTAATATTACCAAATAAATAGCACACAATATCAATTTTTCACCATTCTAAATTGATCTGATAAATAAAAAGAAAAACAACACAAATAACCATTTTTAAAAAATTATTACATATACATAGCCATATTAGTTGGTTGTCAGATATAGCATATAAAATATTTACTTTTATAACAGATTCTAATATATAGAAAAATAGTTATATATTAAATTTCCACATTACTTATGATACCCTGTTTTTAGGGCTGGGCATAAAATATCGAAAATTGAATTACTGAACTGAACCAAAAAATTTGGTAATTGGTATTTGGTAATTTGGTAAGATATTTGGGAGTAAAATTTTAATATTTCGATATTTGGGATTGGATTTGATTCAAGATATTAATACCATTTGGTATTCGGTATTTATTGAATATCGATATTCGATATATATATATATATATGTCTAAACAACCCAATAGACAATAGTATTAGTCGTTTCAAAAAATCTCTTGAAACTTGGTAATATATTCGTAAAAAGAAACAAAAAGAATACTAAATAAGGTTTCTATTAAATATACTCTTTGTAGTTTAAACGTACATTTGCACTTCTCCAACTTTAATATGGTAAAACCAAATACCGTACTGAACTGAAGTTTAATTTATCGATTACAGAATCACCGAACCGATGTTCATAAGTATGGTAGATGGTATTTATGTTCAAATATCGATTACCGAATTACCGAACCCGAACTTTGAAAATACCGAACCGAATATTGAATACCCACCCTACCTATTTTTATGGAAGCCTTTGTTCATTCATTTTTTTTATATGCTATATCAAAATTTTATTTTTTTTTATTGCTTGCTTTCACGTTGCCTCCATAAAAATATATGGTATATTTATATCATAAAAATTCATGGTATATTTATATATTATATAAATTATATTTATATCATAAAAATACATGATATATTTATACCATTCAAATTATATTTATACCATATAAATTATATGTTTGCACTTCTCCAACTTTAAAATGGTAAAACCAAATACCGTACTGAACCAAAATTTAATTTATCGATTACCAAATTACCAAACCGATGTTCATAAGTAAGGTATATGGTATCTATGTTCAAATATCGATTACCGAATTACTGAACCCGAACTTTAAAAGTACCTAACCGAATACTGAATGCCCACCTCTACCTATTTTTATGGAAGCCTTTGTCCATTCTTTTTTTTATATGCTATATCAAAATTTTATGTTTTTCATTTTTATTGCTTTCTTTCACGTTGCCTCCATAAAAATATATGGTATATTTATATCATAAAAATTCATGGTATATTTATGCCATACAAATTATATTTATACCATATAAATTATATTTATACCATAAACATATATTGTGTATTTTAGATATAAAAAGTTTATACCATGTAATACTAAAAATATATATTTATATTTACTAAATAATTTTTTAACAAGAAAAGTAATTCCGATATAATGAGATATACCATGAATATTTATCTCATAAATTATATAAAAATATAACAGAAATTTGACTTTGACATAAATTATATTTATAAAATAAAAATACGTGGTATATCTGGACTCCCAACATAATGATTTTTATTTCATAAATATTTATCCATAAAAAATTATGGTTAACCCATTTTATTAGAATTAAAAATACGCGATAATGAAATAATACTAGATAATTAACATACATGAAAATTAAACGAAACATACATGAGCAAATAGTGGAATACTTAGTTTATTTAAAAATATTTGAATTTTGAATATAAGAGAGAGAAATGTTTGAAAGCACGGATTATCTTTTCCACTTTAAATTTAAAAATTGAAAATATATCTCTTAAATTAAGGTGAATTGATAATTAGTTATATCATTAAATTAGAAATTATAATTATCTTTTCTAATTTTTTAAAATGACTATATATGTAAAAATAAAAATATTTTTATAATATTAAAAAAGTACTATTATTTATGTAATTAAATTTTAAGGATGACCTTTTCATGTAATTTGCCTAAATAAAAGGGCAAAATAAGCCAATAGGTAGACGGAAAGGACATTTTAGGCCAATAGGTAGGTGAAGGGAATTTTAGACCCAATAGGTAGATGGGAAAGATATTTTAGGTCCAATAGGTATACAGAGGGAATTTTTGCACCATTTTACATAGTTGAAGGGCATTTTTGGCCCTTTTCCATACTTATAATAATAATGATGATAATAATAATAGTAGTAATAATAAATAGGTTATGTTTTTCCTTTTAGCATATGTATTTTTCTTTTTTATATCGGATGTACCTAAGGGATTCAAACATCTTGTTCGACTTTGAATTTTTAATTCTTATTTAATATTTAATTTTCATTCTGTCTATACCTTATTCTCAACAAGTCGATGGGTGGAGGAAAGGATTGAGCATTTGTGGTAATGGATGAACCATATGTTGCAACAGATGGTTAATCTGTTGCGACTGATGGATCATATGTTGCAACAGACTATTATTAATTTAAAAAAAAGGGTTATTATTATTATTGAGAGGGTGAAAAATCTTTAGTCATGACTTTTCAATTATTTCATATGAAAAAAGGTTCATAAAATAAGAAAATAAATAATAAACACAATTTATAACCATAAAAGAACAATTATTTAACTTTAATAATTGATCGTAACTTTTTTACATATTTATTTTTAAATCTATTTTTTTAGTTTATATAATAAAAAAGTCACCAAATTTGGATAAAAGATATGATGATTATTTAAAAAGATAGCTTATATGTGCAACAATTAGATTATCTGATGCAACTAATTGTCGATTTTTTTGCAACAAATAGATTATCTGTTGTCACAAATGGGTTATCTGATTCAACATATATATAATATGTTGCCACAACTCAATAAAAATGATTACTGAAAAGAACTAATTAATAATAATAAGACCTATCACAATAATCAAGTCAGTCCGTGACTTGATTTAATTAAGCCATAACTTTTTTCAGTAATAAAAAACTTACCAGCTTGAATGTAATTAATAAATAGAGGTGAATAGTCGCGCCTTTTTGATGCAACAGATTGTCGATTTCTATATTCAAATTTATATATTTTCAAAGAATAATTGATAAAGATAATTTGGTAAAATAGACCCCTAATAAATATTTTTCTTAATGGGTGTGCCAAGTTTCTAATACGAAATAGAGGGAATAGGCGACAAGTAGTATTTTTTGATATTTTTGTTTTTAAATTTATATATTAAAAAAGTCACCAAATTTGGATTAAAAGATACAGATATGATGATTATTAAAAAAAATATATGTTGGAACAGATAATTATCTTATGCAACAGAATGTCGATTTATTATAATAAATGGTATATCTATTGTCACAAATGGGTTATCTGATGCAATAGATATATAATCTATTGCCACAACTCAATAAAAACGGCTACTAAAAAGAACTAATTAAGTCATAACTAATCAAGTCATAACTTTCCACAGTAATAAAAAAGTCACCAGTTTGAATGTAATTAATAAATAGAGGTGAACAGTTGCGCCTTTTTGATGCAACAGATTATCAATTTATATATTCAAATTTATATATTTTGAAAGCATAATTAATAAATATAATTTGATAAAATAGACCTTTAATAAATATTTTTCTTAATGGGTGTGCCAAGTCTAACTAATACGAAAAGGAGGGACTAAACATAAATTTGAATATTTGATGTTTAAATAGGCGACAAGTAGTGACTTTTTGATATTTTTATTTTTGAATCTATTTTTTTAATTTATATAATAAAAGAGTCACCAAATTTGAATTAAATATAAAGATATGATGATTATTAAAAAAAAAATATATATTGCAACAAATATATTATTTGATGCAACAGATTGTCAATTTGTCGTAACAAATGGTGTCACAGATGGTTATCTAATGCAACAGATATATAATCTGTTGCCACAACTCATTAAAAACGGTTACTAAAAAGAACTAATTAAGTCATAACTTATCAAGTCATAACTTTCCACAGTAATAAAAAAAGTCACTAGTTTGAATGTACTTAATAAATGGAGGTGAGCAGTCATGCCTTTTTGCCTAACTCATTCAAATTCAATCCTCTATAAATAGGTCCCTCCTTACTCATTCATTCTACTACACTCTATTTATTTCTCGCTCTTATCTTTCATATTACACCTTCAACTACTTTCTCTTCAAGGACTTGATAGCTTTTCCCTATCTCTGGTAAGTTTTTTTCTTGCTTTTTGTGTAAATATATGTTGTATTACTATCAGATTCTTTTCTTTACTTTTGTTTTTGCATTTTATGTCAATTTATACATGTTCTAGATATGGCTAATCCAGTATGAGATGTCGTTATTTTATGAGACGTCGTGCGGGAACTGAAGACGCAAGTTCATGACCTACAGTGGGAGTTGGCCGCCGTCAGAGTAAGGATGCTACGGGAGATCCACAAGATGAGAAGGGTGTTGCTGCTTCCGATTAAAGATTGGTCGAGTGACAATAATAATAATAATAATAATAATAATAATGATGATGATGATGATGATGATGATGATGATGATGATGATGATGAT
>NC_061113.1:51944581-51964202 GCF_002878395.1 Capsicum annuum | reverse complement strand
ATGATGATGATGATGATGATGATGATGATGATGATGATGATGATGATTAATTAGTTTTTTCTATTACCTATGTATTTTTATTTTTTTATTTGATAAAAAATTTATGTTTGATCCACTTTAAAATTTTAATTCTCATTTAATTTTCATTCTGTCTATTTTTTCTTCTGAACAAACATGTCTAATTCTCAATATCAATCACAAGAGATCAACATACGGGTTATCTGTTGGGTTTGTGACAGAAGCTGTATTGTGTTAGTCGAAATAGATTACTAATCTGGTGCAACTGATTAATTGTCTGTTGGAACAGATTACTAATCTGTCGCAACAGAATACCCATCTATTCGATTCATGTTACGGGCACTATAGAACTATAAACATGAATCCAACATATGAGTCTTTTGTTATAACAGAATATCTATCTGGTGCAACAGATGATGGATCGGTTTAAATAGGTGGCTCTTATGTTGCATTCATGTTCGTGTGCTAGCTATTGTTGAGAAAATAGCACACTAGCAGTTACCCAGATGACAAATTCAACTAAAAAGCATAATTTGACTTACCAAAGTCTCCTATCAAGTAAATGCCAAAATTGAAAGTGATATACAAACTAAAATTTGACCTAAGAAATTGGTCAAAGAGCAGCAGATGCGGTAACAACAACAACAACAACAATGGTTAACAAGAAGATTATGAAGAGGATAATGAAGTATAAGATGATGATAATAAAGTAGAAGATGATGAATAAAGCAGTAGCAGCAATGAACAACAAAAATTGCAAAGAGAGAGAAAACAACAATAGATGAGAAGAGAAAGTAACACGCCTTTTTACCTCCTTTTCCTGTTATATCAACTAACATTTGAATCAAAGTGTAAATTTAAAAACTTGTGTGTTATTTTGAAATTTTTCCAACTTTCTTAATTCACAATAAAGTAATTGTCACCTCTATTCAATTATTAAGACTTGAGTCACCTACACCTCATTTTCAAACTCTTTTATCACATATAGCTCAAAGCCCCCATAAACTATATATTATACATACTTTATTCTATACATACAATACAACTATACAAGAACAAAAAA
Organism: Capsicum annuum; assembly: GCF_002878395.1. Lineage (NCBI taxonomy): Eukaryota > Viridiplantae > Streptophyta > Magnoliopsida > Solanales > Solanaceae > Capsicum > Capsicum annuum. Next base: position 51,963,121 of record NC_061113.1, on the reverse strand, counting down.
AAAAACTAAATACACCCTCTTTCACAATCCTATTGAACATATTTCTAGTTTTCTCGCCAAACCTCTTATCATCAATATCTCTTTTTCATCTTCATATTTCTTCACTGAACCATTTATCACCAATATCACTTTTTCATCCTTGTATTTATCTATCTATTTTGATGTAATAAACTTTTAGGTGGCCATTGATAAACTATGGCAATCATGACAATACTTTTCCCCCTATTTCTTGCCAATCCTTTGAAAAGGATTGTGTGCTTGAAATCAAAGAATTGATGTTGTATTTATAGATTAAAAAGGGGAGAAAATGTTAGTAATATATTGAATTAGGTGGTGAAGAGTTTGTATTTACATTGAATTAGGAGGTGGAGAGTTTTTTTATTAATATTACAAAGGGAATGAATAAATAAGGTGTACTCAAATTTTTAACAGATTTTCTAGACATTTATATATGAAAAAAAGTTTAAAAATTGAGAAAAAAAAGAAAAATAGTAATGGATGCCATTGAGAGCCGTCACACCAGTATTCTTACAACTTTCCTTTTTTATATATATATTATGTATACTAGTACAACTTTTCAAATCCCTAAAATATCTCTCTTAATTAAATAAACATAATATCAAATTCTTTGACAGAAAATTACTTAATTTATATAATTTCACCAAAATCTCCAAGACCTTTTTTGCAATACTTCTTTGATTCTTTGTTAAATATAGGGGTATGCAATGGTCGATTTGGTACAATTTTATGTATTATCAATTCGGTTTATCAATATTTGATTTGCCAACACGCTAAACTGTTAATTAAACCAATATGATACTTGTTATCGATTTTGATCCTTAACCGTTCAGTTTATCGGTTTAACAGATAAGAAAATGCCCCCTTTTCTTTTTCCACCTTCTCTTGTTATTTTCATATGTTCATATATATACACTAGTTTTATGCTTAAAAACCTACACAAAATATAAGTAGAAACAAATTCAAACACATTATTACTAAAACAAACTTGTTTTCTTTTTGGTTGAGTAATGAACTTGAATGCAGTAACAATTGATAGCGATCTCTCAGAAAAGAAAATCAATGTAGGTTTATAGTTTATATTAATGAGTGAAAACCCAACAAGCCAACAAATTTATAAAGAAAAGAACAACACTAAGACAACAACTAAAACAATGTAAAAAACAATAGGGTATGTATTTAAAATATAAAGCCACTAGTAAATAACTAGGAATAAAAATATAATTTTAATATAATCTTATTGGGTTATCAATTTAACTGTTAACCAAAACCTTAAAATAAAAAATTGAAGCGATATCCCAGTAAAAAAATTTCTAAAACTGTTTAAAAATCATTAACCCAATAATCCGATACAGATAAATCAACAATGATTTCTTTGATTTGATTTATCAATTAATTCAATTTTTGCACACTCCTACTTAAATGTATGCAAATATATTCTTTCAATGATGTTCTCCCCGTTAATCATATATTTTTTTAGAATACCTAGGATAGGATTGGCTCCAAAATGACTAGGTCCATATTATTCAAGGGTTTAACTGGTATGCACCATCATTGCAAGCAAAAATTACACGGTAAACTTATTTTTGGTACATTGTTAAGTATAATAACACGATAAACTAGTATGCACCGTCAGTGTAAATAAAAATTACACGGTCAGCTTATTTTTGGTATCCTATTAAGTATTATAACACATATTATTAATATTTAATTAAAATTAAAGAAAAAAGACTTATAAGATAATCAGAACTCTAAATTAGTTAGACAAAATTTGCTTACCAAAAATAGGAATATCTCTTTCATCGTTCTTTATCATCCTTCACTTCAACACCATTGAAGGAACTGACATTCATCAAATAGATGGCGGAGAAGGAGCTGAATTTTGCAATTGCCTACATCATCCTTAGTCAGTTCCTTAAATAAAATTAAAGAAAAGATTCTTATAAGGTAAATGTCAATTCTTTCAATGGAGTTGAAGTGTAGGATGATGAAGAATAGTGAAAGAGATATTCTTATTTTCGGTAAGCAAAAATTCTATAGAACTAATTTAGAGTCCTAGTTACCTTATAAGATTTTTTTTCTTTAATTTTAGTTAAATATTAATAATATGTGTTATAATACTGAATAACATACCAAAAATAAGCTAACTGTATAATTTTTGTTTGAACTGACGGTGCATAATAGTTAATATCATTATTCAATACACTTTTAGATCATATGTAATTTCAATATCATTCTGATTGAATTACATAATTTTGTTGTCCTCAGTAGCTTAGTGAGTGGCTGACTGCTAAATGATAGGTCAAAAACTACTCTTTTCTACTTATTAGATCTCTAAAAATCTACAATGTCATGCCCCCTCTCCTTAAATTTAGGATATTTAGTCCAAAAATTAATAAATTTAAAAGGCTTGGTCACTGGCTCTTCTTAAGCATCACACGTAACATTTAAAGGGGCATGATCAGATCCCTTTCTGATCAGGTTATTGACTTCTACAATGATATTGTATCTGTTATGTAATAATAAAGAATAAAGAAGAACAGTAAAGAAAGAAGAGAAAGTAATTATTATTTATCTTAAAGTGATCATTTACAATGAACGAAGCCCTTCTATTTATAGGAGAAATTTACTCCTAGTTTCTGACTAAAAGACAGATACTTCAAATCCTGATAGATATCAACTAGATCTTGATAGATCTTGATAGACATTAACTATAATGTAAATACATTTATAACACCCCTTAAATGTCTAATTGATAGATAATGTGCCTCGTGAAAATCTTACTAGAAAAAAATAGTAGGAAAAAAATCCAGTGAAGGAAAAAGAGTACACATCTTCAACAATACGCATATAGGCTGCCTCAAAAAAACCTTACGAGGAAAACCTGTAGGACAAAACCTCATAAGGGACAAAGAGTACAACACATATTAACTCCCTCTAATGAGAACATCCTTGAGTCTTTGTATCCCGATCTTGTGCACCATCTTCTTGAAAGTTGTAATTGGAGGAGACTTGGTGAATAAATCTGCCACATTGTCACTTGAACGAATATGTTGCACGTTAATATCACCATTATTTTATAGCTCATGTATGTAGAAAAGCTTTGATGAAGTGTCTTCATTCTATCTTCTTTTATGAATCCTCCATTAAGATGTGCTATGCATGTTGCATTATCTCCATATAAAATTGTGGGAACATTGTCACATTTCAAATCACATTTTTCTCAAATGAGATGTATGGTGGACCTTAACCACACACACTCTCGTCTTGGTTCTTGAATAGCTATAATCACAACATAGTTCATGTAATACCTCATACTTTTTCTAACTTAATTTCTCTCCTAGAATGTCAAAGGTTAGTTTGAAAAATGAATATCTTCTTATGCATGTAAAATTTTTAAGATTTATACCCTCTATGGTGTGGAAAATTGAATAAGTGTTCCATCAATACCAAATTCTCCCAAATCCGACACTCGGTGAAGGGGTTAGAGTATTTGTAGTAAAGCAGTGTGCCACCTGGGCATCCACCACATCGCGGTGAAGGTGTACTTGGCGTAATCTTGATTCATAATTCGAATGATCATGTCACTACTTTAATCCTAAGTATGATAATTTCTTATTAGGTGAATAATGTTCATATAAGTCACTTAGAGTCTAGTGGAGCTAAGATCTTTTGATTCGTCCAACATTTGATGTTTGATTCTACAAGGGTTTAATTTACTTGTATATAACTTTTTATATACATAGAATTTTTCAGCTCAACACCCACCAAATTGTAGATAATTTAATTATCTTTCCAACGATACCAATTTCACAAAAATCCAATAATTGAGTAAAACGTTATGACATTTTTCGTGTGAGGTAGTAAGCCGATGAGATCTTGACGCGTCACGTCGACTGCGCCCCAACACGAAACCTGACATGAATTCAAAGTTCTTTTACATGCTAATTCAATTCCAAAAGGCCTATGGTCACTTTGGTCAATTCACCTCACCCAAATTCGTCCATAACATTGAATTTTAGTTCCCAAAAGCATTAGATACATTCTCATTCATCTTTTTCTCTCCAAGAAAACCTAGCCCCCCTCAAGAACACCCAAGAACTCCATCAAATTTCCTTCAAGATAGTCAAGAATCTAAGCTTTCTAATTCATAAACTTTAAGAAGAAGCTTCAAGAAAACCATTAGAGATTCAAAAGTTCAAGCTTTTACATTTAATTCATCAAATCCAAACTATTAAGCTTTTACATTTAATTATCCTTGTGCCCAAAACTAGCTTTAAATTTCAATTTTACATGGATTTATATGAATTTCAATATAGGTTTCATACCCATTTATTTCTAATTGAAGATTTTGATGTTTCAAGTGATCTTGATGTTGAAATACATGTCTACTTTCATAAATTGATGCGTATGACTATATTTTTCAGATTTTCAGTTGAATTAGGAACATTTACATTACCAAGCATAGGCATTATAATGTTTTGATATGAATTTGAAGCGTGGGTTATTAGTCCCTAGTTGAATATGGTTATTTCAAGTATGATTATGCTTCTAAGTATCCCTTGACATGATTTTAGACATCTTTGAAGAAAGACTTGATCTTTCGATCTTTAGCTAAGACATAGAATCCACTTTACAACTTAAACTCGATTTTGAGTGAAAAGATGCAAAGTTAGCTTTCAGTGTGAAATATTATGACCTTTAAAAGTGGATTTTCCTATAGTATGAGCATATAATTAAGGGAGTAGTATTTAGCATAGAGTGGGAAATATGGGATTAGTGTGCCCTACCTTCCACAGAACTATGAGCCAACGTAGGTACAAACTTAGCATCTCCATTTATATATGGATGACAGATTTAGCTTGTGATCGATCACATGGACAACAGGTTATAATCCCTGGCAAGAGTATGACATCTCTCCCCAACATGAGGTTTCTTCCTTAGAAGGATAAGACGTTGGATTCCATGATAGCTCTTATGGTTTATGTCGGTTAAGAGAACATCCTTTGCAGAACAGTCTTTAAAGTATTTTCCCTATAACTTAATAGTAAGGATTTTCAGATTATTTTCTAAAAGTATTCTCCCTAGTAGTAAAGGCGTTTAGAAAAGATTAATAGAAACAACTTTTAGAAAACTAAGTGCAAAGGCTCACGAATTTATTCAGATTGTGATTTTCAGAAAGATATCAACTTTCAGATTTAAGATTTAAAGAGTGAGTTCTTTCTCCACTTAGACAGTATGATTTAAAGAAAGAATTCAAGTACAACCTTTAGAACTGGATGTTATGGCTCACAAGATTTGACACAGTATGAATTGATCTTAATGCTTCAGATTTCAGTATTTTAGACATTCCATCTTATGTGAGTCATTTACAGTTATCATGCATTGTTTAAGGATGAGATGATATTTTACTTATGTATTTCACCCTCATATACTCAGTATATCCTCAAAGTACTGATCCACATATATGTCTATGTGCTACATTGTCTCATAATGTAGGTACAAGTTTTAGTATGCACATTCATATTCAGACAGTTGCAGATTCCAGCCAGCAAGATGATGAGTCCTCTTACTTTGGGACTTTAGTTAGATTTATTTATGTTCTTTACTTTCTTAATTATATGTATTGATTAGTGATAGTATAATACCCCGGGAAATTTTTTGTTAAAATTTTGTGCGTAAACGTGTTAGGTTCTATCTTCTAGAATGAATTATAAATTTTTCGTGCGGAATGTCTTAGATTATGAGCCACCATTACGTAGAGTATCGAATAATCTTTCCAACAATATGTGTATCATCCAAAATGGACACCTGAGCGACGAGTTATGAACATTCTGATCGAACTGTGAATAGTAGTGAACAGTACAACGTGCAGGAAAAAGTACTGAGGCCTGGCGTATTTTTCCTCCAAATTTAAATGATCATAACTCCTTGTACATAATGATCTGAGTGATCTACTATATATCAATGGAAAATCTGCGAGTCCTATTTCTAATGAAATTAGTTTCATCCAATTTGTCTATCAGAGCAAAAAGTTATGGTCGATCTACTTCATCCTATCAAAGGAGAATTTTTGGGTCAACTTTAAATGATCATAACTCCTCGTACACAATGATCTGGGTGAGATACTATATATCAACAAAAAGATATGAGAGTCCTCTTTCTAATGAAATTGGTTTCATACAATTTGGATATCAGAGTAAAATGTTATGGTTGATCTACTTCAAACTATCAAAACAGTCCACCAAAGGACAGATTCAAGAATTATTTTTTTAGGGGCGTTTTGGTCATTCCTCCTCACCCAAAATCCATCCAAACCCTATATTAAAGCCTATTAGAAGCATTATATGTTATATTTCATCAAATTCCCTCAAAAATAAAACCCTAAGCTCCTACATCCAACTTCAAGAACCTCCAAAGTTCACCATTAATTCTGCAAATTTATTCAAGATTCTAAGTTCCTAGTTCAAGAACTCCAAGAACCATCATTCAAAGGCACGATTAACATCTCAAAAATGAGTATCGATCTAAAGTTCATCATTCAAGGTATGTGGAGTTTTTTAACAAGAAATCTCTTTCGTTCTTGTGCCCAAAAGTAATTTTCTTTACAAAGGCATGATTTTTATTTGATTTTTACGAATTTGAAGCATGAACTCATATCTTATGATGATTTTTATGAAATCTTGATGTTTATGATTTTGAAAGATGAATTTACATGTGTGGAGATATAAAGCAAGAATTTTGAACGACATTTATCATGATTTTGATATTTGGGTCGTGAATCCCCATTGAAAATTGTATTTTTTTTGAGAAAGTATGTGTTATAAGTACGTTGATGTTGAATATTTGAGATATTTTGAATGATTTGACATTTTGGTCTTAATGGAGTTGTTTTGAACTCGAGTGTGAAAGAAATTCACAACGTGGTTGATTTTGATAGATGGGAAGCATGATGGCTCCCGATGTATATTTATATATTACTGAAATTGTTTTGTTGTGGATTTACTTTGAAATAATCTGAGCTAAGTCCAGGAGAAATCTTTAACACCGAGTGGGAGGTATAAAGCGACCTTACTTCCCTAGAACTACGTGCCTCCGTAGGAGTGAGCCTGAGGATGATTTATATAGTGATCACTAGTTTGTGTGGATTTGATATCGATAGTCCTAATATGATGGCAAGGATAGGACGGCTCTCCCCAACATGGGTTGTATGTTGAACTCCATCAAGCTCACATGGTTTATGTCAGTTATAGGATCTCCCAGTGTGTGTATGTTTCCTTATGTCTATGGTGAATGGTGAAGTGATTTGAAAGTTATTCTTTTGAAAGATTTAAATGATATTTACATTATGAGAATTGTTATTCTTATTGAACTGAAAGTGATTGACAAATTATATGATGACTCACATGTATTATTGTACTTATTTTATCCTCTCATGATTATGATGATTTTCTTTGGGCTATGTGAGTCTTTCATAAATCATGCATATTTCTTATAAATACTTATGATGATGATGTTTATACAATTGCATACACCCCCATATACTCGGTTCTGTTCCATGGTACTAACCCATATCTTCGGATATGGGCTGCATTTTCTCAGAATGTAGGTTCAAGTGCTCAGTTTCAGGTTCGACAGTGATTTTTTGAGCACCCTGTTCTACATTCTCTGTTGTGGTGAGTCCTCATGTTCCGAGGATGTGATGTCTGATGTTAGTTTCACGGAATCATTTACATTTGATAACTGAGTATGAATCAGTTGGGGCATGTCTCAATGGCTCGCTAGTTTTATTGATTTTCTTAGAGGCTTGTCAGACTAGTATAGATGTTGGGAGTTGACGAATAAGTCATATTTTGTTATCTTTCTAAAATTCTTTTATTCTTGGATGATCATTACTCTGTTGATATTTGAGGGTTATTTATGAAAACCCCGTTGATTTGTGTTAAACTGAATGAAAATGGCTCAAATGGTTGGCTTGGGGCTACTTGTAGCCTCAAGCACCGTGTGACGCTCTGGGACCCGTTTTTTAGGGTATTACAAACTTGGTATCAGAGCCTAAGGTTTTAAGGTATCCTAGGGAGTCTGACAAGCCGCGTTAAGTAAAGTCTTGATCATCGGTGTGTAGCGCACCATATCTATGAGCAAAAGGCTACAAGACATTTTAGGAAAAAGTATGATTCTTTCTTTCAGAAGTCTATTGTGCTTAAACTGTCTCTCTCTGCTATTGATTCTTGCTCTCCTCTTTCAGAAATGTGCCTCCACATCGAGTGAGAAGAAATAATGATAGTCAGCAACCTCAACCCACTGACCAATTAAATGAAAATGTGTCTCATGCTGAATTTCAGGCGCTGGCCCAAGCTATTACTATAACTGTTCAGGCTAACTCAGCCCCGGCTCTACAGCAGTAGTGAGGTAATTCAGCTGCTATCAGGATCCATGACTTCATGCGGATGAATCCACCAGAATTCTATGGGTCCAAGTCTGATGAGGATCCACAGTTATTTTTAGAGAAGGTGCGGAAGATTACTCAGGTAATGCATGTATTTGAGGAACATAGTGTGGAGTTGGCTGCGTATAGGTTGAAAGACCTTGCTTATGAATGGGTTTTTGCTTGGAGAAAAAGAAGAGATAAGGGAGTTGTCCCTACAACTTGGCAAGAGTTTCAGGATGTATTCCTAGATAAGTATTTCCCTTTAGAGATTAGGGAGGCGAAGGTGAAAGAGTTTATGAACCTGAGACAGGGCTCTATGACTGTTAGGGAGTACTGTCTAAAGTTCAATCAGTTAGCCAAGTATGCTCCTGACTTAGTGGATGATAAGCGAGCCAGTATGAGTAAGTTTGTGACTGGAGTGTCTAGTTATGTGGTTAAGGAGTGTAGGTCTTCTATGTTGAATAGTAAGATGAATCTTTCTAGGATGATGACTCATGCCCAAAATATTAAGGCAGACAAGATTAAGGAGAGAGATAGAATAAAAGGGAATAAGAGAGCTAGGTCCGAGCAGCATGGACAGGGTCAGACTAAATCGCAGGGAGGGAGTTGCCCTCAGTATCAGGATCGTTCGTCTATGCCAGCACTGTCATCTTCTAGTGCTCCCGTGCCTAAAGGTAGGCAGGAGCAAGGTAGTAGATCATATGCATCCAGGTCCCAGTACAGTATTGGCAGTAAGCCAAATCGTCCCTTGTGTCCTAAGTATGGTAGGGCTCATTCGGGTGGGTGTTGAGGTAAGAAGAGTGGTTGTTTCCAGTGTGGTAACATGGGTCACAGAGTTAGAGATTGTCCACATGATGGATAAGGGCGTCGTAACAATCGCCTTCAGACCCAGACTCAGACTGTTAGTGCTCCAGTTCCAGTGACTCGCCCAGCCCCAGCTCAGGGCGCCTCTTCTAACAATGCTGGCGGGCAACGCCAGAATAGATTCTATACTTTACCATCCTACCAGGAATAAGAAGGCTTTCCCGATGTTGCTACTGGTATGCTTTGTATATTTCAGTTTGATGTGTATGCTTTGTTGGATCCTGGATCCAGTTTCTCATATGTTACACCTTTGATTACTGTGAATTTTGAAATGAGTCCTGAGGTTATTCCTCAACTTATCCTAGTATCTACCCTATTGGGTGATTCAATTGTTTCCCAGAAAGTGTATAAAATGTATCCTGTTATCGTTCTTCATAGTCTTGTTGGCTGATCTGATTGAGTTAGACATGGTAGATTTTGATGTGATTCTGGGTATGGACTGGCTGTATTCTTCTTATGCCTCTATTGATTGTCGGACCCAAGTGGTCAAGTTTTAGTTTTTGGGTGAATCCGTGTTTGAGTGGTCTGGGAATTCTGTGTCACCCAAGAGTCATTTTATCTCTTACCTCAAAGCTAGAAATCTTATTTCCAAGGGGTGTATTTAACATTTGGTTAGAGTCAAAGACACTAAGTCTGAGACTCCAACTCTCCAGTCTGTTAACGTCGTCAATGAGTTTTTTGATGTCTTTTTGGATGATCTCCCAGGGATACCTCCTGATAGAGAGATAGAGTTCGGGATTGATCTTCTTCCCGATACTCATCCCATTTCTATTCCTCCTTACCGTATGGCCCCTGCAGAACTAAAAGAGTTGAAAGAGCAACTCAAAGATCTACTAGATAAGGGTTTCATAAGGCCCAATGTTTCTCCTTGGGGTGCTTTTGTGTTTTTTGTGAGAAAGAAAGATGGCTCTTTGTGTATGTGCATTGATTACCGTCAACTGAATAAAGTCATCATAAAAAATAAGTACTCCCTTCCGAGAATAGATGATTTGTTTGATCAATTGCAAGGTGCAAGTTATTTATCAAAGATAGACCTTCATTTCGGCTATCATCAACTTAAAGTTAGAGAGTGTGACATCTCAAAAACTGCTTTTCGAACTCATTATGGCTATTTTGAGTTTCTTGTTATGTCTTTCAGGTTAACTAATGCCCCAGCAGCTTTCATGGACCTCATGAATCGAGTGTTCAGGCCACATCTGGATATGTTTATCATAGTGTTCATTGATTATATACTGGTGTACTCCCGTAGTGAGGATGGACATTCTGATCATATTCGAACTCTCTTGCAAACCCTTAGAGATCACAAGTTGTTTGCCAAGTTCAGTAAGTGTGAGTTTTGGCTAAGGTCAGTTGCTTTGTTGGGTCATATCATTTCTTTCGAGGGTATTAGAGTTGATCCCCAAAAGACCAAAGCTGTTAAAAATTGGCCTAGAACTATTTCTCCAACTGATATCTAAATTTTCTTAGGTTTAGCTGGCTATTACCGTTGTTTTGTTGAGGGTTTCTCCTCTATAGCATCTCCTATGACTCGGTTGACCCAAAAAAAAGTGAAGTTCTTGTGGTCCGAATCTTGTGAGAAGAGTTTTTAGGAGTTGAAGGCTCGACTCACTTCAGCCTCTGTTTTGACTTTGCCTGATGGTGTTGATGTTTTTGTGGTGTATTGTGATGCTTCGAGAGTTGGGTTGGGTTGCGTATTAATGCAGAAGGGTAAGGTGATAGGTTATGCTTCTAGACAGTTGAAACCCTAAGAGAAAAATTACCCCACCCATGACCTTGAGTTGGCTGCTGTTGTGTTTGCTTTGAAAATCTGGAGACACTATTTTTATGGTGTCTATGTTGATGTTTTCATTGATCATAAGAGTATGCAGTATGTGTTTACCCAGAGAGAATTGAATCTAAGGCAGAGATGATGGTTAGAATTATTAAAGGACTATGATATGAATGTGTTGTACCATTCAGGCAAGGCTAATATTATGGATGGTGCCCTAAGTAGAGTGTCCATGGGTAGGGTTTCGTATGTGGTAGAAGGCAAGAAAGAGTTGGCTCGTGATGTACATCGTTTGGCTAGATTGGGGGTTAGGTTGTTTGACTCTGCTGAAGGTAGTATAGGGGTTCAGAGTAGTTCCGAATCCTCCTTGGTTTTGGAAAAGAAGAAAAAGCAATTCTTAGATACTAGTTTGGTCAAACTGAAGGAGTCAGTCAAGGACCAAAAAGTAGAGGTTTTCTCCCAAGGGAGAGATGGTGTGTTGAGATTGTAGGGTAGATTATGTGTCCCGAATATTGATGATCTGAGATAGAGAATTATGGCTAAAGTGCACAGGCACGATATTCTATTCATCCTGGTGCTACCAAGATGTACCGAAACTTGCGGGAAATCTATTGGTAGAGTGGCATGAAGAAAGATACAGCAGCGTTTGTAGCTAAGTGTGCAACATGCCAACAGGTTAAGGTTGAACACCAAAGACCTGGTGGTATGATGCAAGAGTTTAGTATTCCTACCTGGAAATGGGAAGAGATAAATATGGACTTCATGATTGGTTTACCTCCTTCCCGATGCCATCATGATTCCATTTGGGTTGTGGTTGATAGATTGACTAAGTCTGCTCATTTCTTTCCTGTTCATACTTCATATACTACTGAGGATTACGCTAGAGTGTATATCCGAAAGCTAGTCAGACTGCATGGAGTTCCCTTGTCTATGATTTCAGATAGGGGCACTCAGTTCACTTCGTAATTTTGGAAAGCTTTTCAGAAGGTTCTTGGTACCCAAGTGCTTTTGAGTTCTACTTTTCATCCGCAGACCGATGGTCAGGCTGAGCGGACCATCCAGACCTTAGAGAATATGTTGAGAGCTTGTGCACTTGACTTTAAGGGAAGTTGGGATGATCACTTACCGTTGATAGAGTTTTCTTACAATAACAGTTTCCATTCTAGTATTGGCATGGCTCCATTTGAAGCCTTATATGGGAGGAAGTGTAGATCACCCATAGGTTGGTTAGAGGTGGGTAAAGCGGCTGTGAGTGGTCTTGATTCGGTATTTGAGGCTATGGAAAAATTTAAGTTGATTAGGGAAAGGTTGAAAGCTGCGCAGAGTCGTCAGAAGTCATATGCGGATGTTAGAAGGAGAGACCTTGAGCTTGAAGTTGGTGACCTAGTGTATCTGAAAATTTCACCCATGATGGGAGTAAAGAGATTCGGAAAGAAGGGGAAGCTTAGTCCTCGTTATCTTGGTCCTTACAAAATTCTTAGCCGTGTTGGTCAGGTAGATTATGAGGTCGAGTTGCCTTCCGAGTTGTCCTCTGTTCATCCAATATTCCATGTCTCCATGCTTAGAAAGCATATTAGCGATGTTGTGGTAGTGGATTCCTCTGTGAGTGCTGACATTCAAGAAAATCTTTCTTTTGATAAGATTCCTGTTGAGATTCTTGATTTCAGTGTCTGAAGAATAAGGAACAAAGAAGTTCCCTTGGTCAAGGTATTGTGGAGAAACCAATCTATTGAGGGTGCAACTTGGGAAGCTAAGGAGGATATGTGATCCAAGTACCCGCACCTATTTTCCGCGAACTCCGATCAAGTCGAAGGTAGCATTATTTCCTAAATCATGCACTTTTCATAAAAGTTGCAGCAGTTCATCTGTCATTTATTATGTGTTCAGCTGTAGTTTCTTGAATTTATGCATTCTATGTTGCATTCAAAGTGAGAAACAATGTGGTGATGAGTCTAACGAATGGTTTCATCTGTATGCTCTATTCCCTATCTAATCTTGACATGTCTAGCGTCATTCGAGGAGAAATGTTTCCTAGGGGAATGATGTAATACCCAGGGAAAGTTTTCATTCAAATTTTGTTCGTAAACGTGTTAGGTTCTATCTTCTAGAATGAATTATAAATTCTCCGTTTTGAATGTCTTAGATTATGACCCACCATTGTGTAGAGTATCAAATAATCTTTCCAACGATATGTGGATCATCCAAAATGGAATCCTGAGCGACGAGTTATGAACATTCCGATCGAATCGTGAATAGTAGTAAACAGTAAAACGTGCAGGAAAAAGTACTGAGGCCTGGCATATTTTTGCTCCAACTTTAAACGATCATAAATCTTTGTACATAATGATCTAGGTGATCTACTATATATCAACGGAAACATCTGCGAGTCCTCTTTCCAATGAAATTAGTTTTATCCAATTTGTCTATCGGAGCAAAAATGTTATGGTCGATATACTTCAGCCTAACAAAAGAGAATTTTTGGGTCAACTTCAAATGATCATAAATCCTTATATGCAATGATCTGGGTGAGATACTACATATCAACGGAAAGATATGAGAGTTCTCTTTCTAATGAAATTGGTTTCATCCAATTTGGATATCGACATAAAATGTTATGGTTGATCTACTTCAGACTGTCAAAACAGTCCACCAAGTTCAGTAAGTGTGAGTTTTGGCTAAGGTCAGTTTCTTTTCTGGGTCATATCATTTCTTCCGAGGGTATTAGAGTTTATCCCCAAAAGACCAAAGCTATTAAAAATTGGCGTAGACCTATTTCTCCAACTGATATCCAAAGTTTCTTGGGTTTAGCTGGCTATTACCGCTGTTTTGTTGAGGGTTTCTCCTCTATAGCATCTTCTATGACTCGGTTGGCCCAAAAGAAAGTAAAGTTCTTGTGGTTCAAATCTTGTGAGAAGAGTTTTTAGGAGCTGAAGACTCGACTCACTTCAGCCCCTATTTTGACTTTGCCTGATGATATTGATGGTTTTGTGGTGTACTGTGATGCTTCGAGAGTTGGGTTGGGTTGCATATTGACGCAGAAGGGTAAGGTGATAGCTTATGCTTCTAGACAGTTGAAACCCCATGAGAAAAATTACCCCACCCATGACCTTGAGTTGGCTGCTGTTGTGTTTGCTTTGAAAATCTAGAGACACTATTTGTATGGTGTCTATGTTGATGTTTTCACTGATCATAAGAGTATGCAGTATGTGTTTACCCAGAGAGAATTAAATCTTAGGCAGAGACGATGGTTAGAATTATTAAAGGACTATGATATGAGTGTGTTGTACCATCCGGGCAAGGCCAATGTTGTGGCGGATGCCCTAAGTAGAGTGTCCATGGGTAGTGTTTCGCATGTGGTAGAAGGTAAGAAAGAGTTGGCTCGTGATGTACATTGTTTGGCTAGATTGGGGTTAGGTTGTTTGACTCTGCTGAAGGTAGTATAGGGGTTCAGAGTAGTTCTGAATCCTCCCTGGTTTCGGAAGTGAAGGAAAAGCAATACTTAGATGCTAGTTTGGTCAGATTGAAGGAGTCAGTCAAGGACCAAAAGTAGAGGTTTTCTCCCAAGGGAGAGATGGTGTGTTGAGATTGCAGGGTAGATTGTGTGTTCAGAATGTTGATAATCTGAGACAGAGGATTATAGCTGAAGCGATAGGCCACGATATTCTATTCATCCTGATCCCACCAAGATATACCGAGACTTGTGGGAAATCTATTGGTAGAATGGCATGAAGAAAGATATAGCAGCATTTGTAGCTAAGTGTGCAACATGACAACAGGTTAAGGTTGAACACTAAAGGACTGGTGGTATGATGCAAGAGTTTAGTATTCTCACCTAGAAGTGGGAATAAATAAAATGGACTTTGTGATTGGTTTACCTACTTCCTGATGCCATCATAATTACATTTGGGTTGTGGTTGATAGGTTGACTAAGTCTGCTCATTTCTTGCCTGTTCATACTTCATATACTGCTAAGGATTATGCTAGATTGTATATCTGAGAGCTATTCAGACTGCATGGAGTTCCCTTGTCTATCATTTCGGATAGGGGTACTTAGTTTACTTCGCAATTTTGGAAAGCTTTTCAGAAGGGTCTTGGTACCCAAGTGCTTTTAAGTTCTACTTTTCATCCGCAGACCGATGGTCAGGCTGAGCGGACCATCCATACCTTAGAGGATATGTTAAGAGCTTGTGCACTTGACTTTAAGGGAAGTTGGGATGATCACTTACCGTTGATAGAGTTTGCTTACAATAACAGTTTCCACTCTAGTATTGGCATGGCTCCGTTTGAAGCCTTATATGGGAGGTAGTGTAGATCACCCATAGGTTGGTTCGAGGTGGGTGAAGCGGCTGTGAGTGGTCCTGATTCGGTATTTGAGGCTATGGAAAAAGTTAAGTTGATTAGGGAAAGTATGAAAACTGCGCAGAGTCGTCAGAAGTCATATGCGGATGTTAGAAGGAGAGACCTTGAGTTAGTGTATCTGAAATTTCACCCATGATGGGAGTAAAGAGATTCGAAAAGAAGGGAAGGCTTAGTCCCCCTTATTTTGTCCTTACAAAAAGCTTAGCCGTGTTGGTAAGGTAGCTTATGAGGTCGAGTTGCCTTCCGAGTTGTCCTCTGTTCATCCAATATTCCATGTCTCCATGCTTAGAAAGCATATTAGCGATGTTGTGGTAGTGGATTCCTCTGTGAGTGCTGACATTCAAGAAAATCTTTCTTTTGATTATATTCCTATTGAGATTCTTGATTTCAGTGTCCGAAGACTAAGGAACAAAGAAGCTCCCTTGGTCAAGGTGTTGTGGCGAAACCAATCTGTTGAGGGTGCAACTTGGGAAGCTGAGGCGGATATGCGATCCAAGTACCTGCACCTATTTTCTGCGAACTCCGATCAAGACGAAGGTACCGTTCTTTCCTAAATAATGCACTTTTCATAAAAGTTGCAGCAGTTCAGCTATCATCTATTATGTGTTCAGCTGTAGTTTCTTGAATTTATGTATTCTATGTTGCATTTGGAGTGAGAAACGATGTGGTGATAAGTCTAACGAATGCTTTCAACTTTATGCTCTATTTCCTATCTAATCTTGTCATGTCTAGCATCATTCGAGTACGAATGTTTCCAAGGTGGGGATGATGTAATACCCCGGGAAATTTTTCGTTGAAATTTTGTGCGTATATGTGTTGGGTTCTATCTTCTAGAATAAATTATAAATTTTCTGTACTAAAAGTCTTATATTATGACCCACCATTGCGTAGAGTATCGAATAAGATTTCCAACGATATGTGGATCATCCAAAACAGACACCCGAGCGACGAGTTATGAACATTCCGATTGAACCGTGAATAGTAGAAAACAGTAAATCGTTCAGGAAAAAGTACTAAGGCCTGGCGTATTTTTTCTCCAACTTTGAACGATCATAAATCCTAGTACATAATGATCTGGGTGATCTACTATATATCAACGGAAAGCTATACGGGTCCTTTTTCCAATGAGATTGGTTTCATCCAATTTGTTTATCGGAGCAAAACGTTATGGTTGATCTACTTCAGCCTATCAAAAGAGAATTTTTGGATCAACTTCAAACGATCATAACTCCTTGTACACAATGATATGGGTGAGATACTATATATCAACGGAAATAGATGAGAGTCCTCTTTCTAATGAAATTGGTTTCATCCAATTTGGATATCGGAGTAAAACGTTATGGTTGATCTACTTCAGACTATCAAAATAGTCCACCAAAGGACAGATTCGAGAATTATTTGATTTTTAGGGGTGTTTTGGTCATTCCTCCTCGCCCAAAATCCATTCAAACCCTATATTAAAGCCTATTAGAATCATTATATGTTATATTTTATCAAATTCCCTCAAAAAGAAAACCCTAAGCTCCTACCTCCAACTTCAAGAACCTCCAAAGTTCACCATTAATTCTGCAAATTTATTCAACATTCCAAGTTCCTAGTTCAAGAACTCCTAGAATCATTATTCAAAGGCACGATTAACATCACAAAAACGAGTATCGATCTAAAGTTCATCATTCAAGGTATGTGGAGTTTTTTAACAAGGCATGATTTTTATTTGATTTTTACGAATTTGAAGCATGAACTCATATCTTATGATGATTTTTATGAAATGTTGATGTTTATGATTTTGAAAGATGAATTTACATGTGTGGAGATATAAAGCATGAATCTTGAACGATATTTATCATGATTTTGATATTTGGGTCGTGAATCCCCATTGAAAATTATATTTTATTTGAGAAAGTGTGTTTTATAAGTACGTTGATGTTGAATATTTGAGATATTTTGAATGATTTGACCTTTTGGTCTTAATGGAGTTGGTTTGAACTCGGGTGTGAAAGAAATCCACAACGTGGTTGATTTTGATAGATGGGAAGCATGATGGCTCCCGATGTATATTTATATATTACTAAAATTATTTTGTTGTGGATTTTCTTTGAAATGATCTGAGCTAAGTCTAGGAAAAATCTTTAGCACTGAGTGAGAGGTATAAAGCGACCTTACTTCTCTAGAACTACGTGCCTCCGTAGGAGTGAGCCTGAGGCTGATTTATATAGTAATCACTAGTTTGTGTGGATTTGATATCGATAGTCCTAATACGATGGCAAGGATAGGACGGTTCCCCCCCAACATGGGTTGTATGTTGGACTCCATGTAGCTCACATGGTTTATGTCAGTTATAGGATCTCCCAGTGTGTGTATGTTTCCTTGTGTCTATGGTGAATGGTGATGTGATTTGAAAGTAGAATTTTGAAAGTTATTCTTTTGAAAGATTTAAATGATATTTACATTATGAGAATTGATATTCTTATTGAACTGAAAGTGATTGACAAATTATATGATGACTCACATGTGTTATTGTACTTATTTCATCCTCTCATGATTATGATGATTTTCTTTGGGCTATGTGAGTCTTTCATAAATCATGCATATTTCTTATAAATACTTATGATGATGATGTTTATACAATTGCATACACCCCCATATACTCGGTTCCGTTCCATGGTACTAACCCATATCTTCGGATGTGGGCTGCATTTTCTCAGAATGTAGGTTCAAGTGCTCAGTTTCAGGTTCGACAGTGATTTTTTGAGCACCCTGTTCTACATTCTCTGTTGTGGTGAGTCCTCATGTTTCGAGGACGTGATGTCTGATGTTGGTTTCACGGAATCGTTTACATTTGATAACTGAGTATGAATCAGTTGGGGCATGTCTCAATGGCTCACTGGTTTTATTGATTTTCTTAGAGGCTTGTCAGACTAGTATAGATGTTGGGAGTTGACTAATAAGTCATATTTTGTTATCTTTCTGAAATTCTTTTATTCTTGGATGATCATTACTCTATTTATATTTGAGAGTTATTTATGGAAACCCCGTTGATTTGTGTTAAACTGAATGAAAATGGCTCAAAGGGTTAGCTTGAGGCTACAAGTAGCCCCAA
>NC_061113.1:51905881-51944481 GCF_002878395.1 Capsicum annuum | reverse complement strand
TGTTGGGAGTTGACTAATAAGTCATATTTTGTTATCTTTCTGAAATTCTTTTATTCTTGGATGATCATTACTCTATTTATATTTGAGAGTTATTTATGGAAACCCCGTTGATTTGTGTTAAACTGAATGAAAATGGCTCAAAGGGTTAGCTTGGGGCTACTTGTAGCCTCAAGCACCGTGTGACGCTCCGGGACCCATTTTTTGGGGTGTTACAAACTTGGTATCAGAGCCTAAGGTTTTAAGGTGTCCTAGGGAGTCTGACAAGCCGCGTTAAGTAGAGTCTTGATCATCGGTGTGCAGCGCACCACATTTATGAGCAAGAGGCTACAAGATGTTTGAGGAAAAAGTATGATTCTTTCTTTCAAAATTCTATCGTGCTTAAAGTATCTCTCTCTGCTATTGATTCGTTCTCTCCTCTTTTAGAAATATGCCTCCACGTTGAGCGAGAAGAAATAATGATGGTCAGCAACCTCAACCCGCTGACCCATTGAATAAAAATGTGTCTCATGTTGAATTTTGGGCAGCCTTTCAGGCACTGGCCCAAGCTGTTACTGCAAATGTTCAGGCCAACCCAGCCCCGGCTCCACAGTAGCAGGGAGGTAATTCAGCTGCTGTCAGGATCCGTGACTTCATGCGGATGAATTCACTGGAATTCTATGGGTCCAAGTCTGATGAGGATCCACGGTTGTTTTTAGATGAGGTGCAGAAAATTACTCAGGTGATGCATGTATCTGAGAAACATAGTGTGGAGTTGACTGCGTATAGGTTGAAAGACCTTGCTTATGATTGGGTTGTTGCTTGGAGGAAAGGTAGAGGTAAGGAAGTTGTCCCTACAACTTGGCAAGAGTTCCAGGATGCATTCCTGGATAAGTTTTTCCTTTTAGAGATAAGAGAGGCGAAGGTGGAAGAGTTTATGAACCTGAGACAGGGCTCTATGACTGTTAGGGAGTACTGTCTAAAGTTTAATCAGTTGGCCAAGTATGCTCCTGACTTAGTGGCTGATAATTGAGCTAGTATGAGTAAGTTTGTGACTGGAGTGTCTAGTTATGTGGTTAAGGAGTGTAGGTCTTCTATGCTGAATAGTAAGATAAATCTTTCTAGGCTGATGACTCATGCCCAACAGATTGAGTCAGACAAGATTAAGGAGAGAGATAGAATAAGAGGGAATAAGAGAGCTAGGTCCGAGCAGCACGGATAGGGTCAGACTAGATCGCAGGGAGGGATTCGCCCTCAGTATCAGGATTGTTCGTCTATGCCAGCACCGTCATCTACTAGTGCTTCCATTCCTAGAGGTAGGCAGGAGCAAGGTAGTAGGTCATATGCATCCAGGTCCCAGTACAGTATTAGCAGTAAGCCAAATCGTCCCTTGTGTCCTAAGTGTGGTAGGGCTCATTCGGGTGAGTGTTGGGGTGAGAAGAGGGGTTATTTCCAGTATGGTGACATGGGTCATAGAGTTAGAGATTGTCCACAGGATGGATAAGGGCGTCGTGACAATTGCCTTCAGACCCAGACTCAGACTGTTAGTGCTCCAGTTCCAGCGACTCACCCAGCCCCAGCTCAGGGCGCCTCTTCTAGCAATGCTGAGCCTATCCTAGTTTCTACCCCAGTGGATGATTCGATTGTTGCCCAGAAAGTGTAGAAAAAGTGTCCTGTTACCTTTCTTCATATAGTCTTATTGGCTGATCTGATTGAGTTAGACATGGTAGATTTTGATGTGATTCTGGGTATGGACTGGCTGTATTCTTCTTATGCCTCTATTAATTGTCGGACCCGAGTGGTCAAGTTTTAGTTTCCGGGTGCATCCGTGTTTGAGTGGTCTGGGAATTCTGTGTCACCCAAGAGTCATTTTATCTCTTACCTCAAAGCTAGAAAGCTTATTTCCAAGGGGTGTAATTACCATTTGGTTAGAGTCAAAGACACTAAGTCTGAGACTCCAACTCTCCAGTCTGTTAACGTTGTCAATGAGTTTTCTGATGTCTTTTTGGATGATCTCCCAGGGATACCTCCTGATAGAGAGATAGAGTTTGGGATTGATCTTCTTTCCAATACTCAGCCTATTTCTATTCCTCCTTACCGTATGGCCCCTACAAAACTAAAGGAGTTGAAAGAGCAACTCAAAGATCTACTAGGTAAGGGTTTCATAAGGCCCAGTATTTCTCCTTGGGGTGTTCCTGTGATGTTAGTGAGAAAGAAAGATGGCTCTTTGCGTATGTGCATTGATTACCGCCAACTGAATAAAGTCACCATAAAAAATAAGTACCCCCTTCCGAGAATAGATGATTTGTTTGACCAATTGCAAGGTGCAAGTTATTTCTCAAAGATAGACCTTCATTCAGGCTAACATCAACTCAAAGTTAAGGAGTGTGACATCCCAAAAACTGCTTTCCTAACTCGTTATGGGCATTTTAAGTTTCTTGTTATGTCTTTCGGGTTAACTAATGGCCCAGCAGCTTTCATAGACCTCATGAATTGAGTGTTCAGACCATATCTGGATATGTTTGTCATAGTGTTCATCGATGATATACTGGTGTACTCCCGTAGTGAGGATGGACATTCTGATCATATCCGAACTCTCTTGCAAACCCTTAGAGATCACAAGTTGTTTGCCAAGTTCAGTAAGTGTGAGTTTTGGCTAAGGTCAGTTGCTTTTCTGGGTCATATCATTTCTTCCGAGGGTATTAGAGTTTATCCCCAAAAGACCAAAGCTGTTAAAAATAGGCCTAGACCTATTTCACCGATTGATATCCAAAGTTTCTTAGGTTTAGCTGGCTATTACCGCCGTTTTGTTGAGGGTTTCTCCTCTATAGCATCTCCTATGACTCGGTTGACCCAAAATAAAGTGAAGTTCTTGTGGTCCAAATCTTGTGAGAAGAGTATTTAGGAGCTAAAGAATCGACTCACTTCATCCCCTATTTTGACTTTCCCTGATGGTGTTGATGATTTTGTGGTGTACTGTGATACTTCAAGAGTTGGGTTGGGTTGCATATTGATGCAGAAGGGTAAGGTGATAGCTTATGCTTCTAGACAGTTGAAACCCCATGAGAAAAATTACCCCACCCATGACCTTGAGTTGGCTGCTGTTGTGTTTGCTTTGAAAATCCGGAGACACTATTTGTATGGTGTCTATGTTGATGTTTTCATTGATCATAAGAGTGTGCAGTATGTGTTTACCCAGAGAGAATTGAATCTTAGGGCAGATACGATGGTTAGAATTATTAAAGGACTATGATATGAGTGTGCTGTACCATCCGAGCAAGGCCAATGTTGTGGCGGACGCCCTAAGTAGAGTGTCCATGGATAGTGTTTCGCATGTGGTAGAAGGTAAGAAAGAGTTGGCTCGTGATGTACAGTGTTTGGCTAGATTGGGGGTTAGGTTGTTTGACTCTGCTAAAGGTAGTATAGGGGTTCAGAGTAGTTCTGAATCCTCCTTGGTTTCGGAAGTGAAGGAAAAGCAATACTTAGATGCTAGTTTGGTCAGATTGAAGGAGTCAGTCAAGGACCAAAAAGTAGAGGTTTTCTCTAAGGGGGAGATGGTGTGTTTAGATTGCAGGGTAGATTGTGTGTTCAGAATGTTGATGATCTGAGACAGAGGATTATAGCTGAAGTGCATAGGGCATGATATTCTATTCATCCTGGTGCCACCAAGAAGTACCGAGACTTGTGGGAAATCTATTGGTAGAGTGGCATGAAGAAAGATATAGCAGCGTTTGTAGCTAAGTGTGCAACATGACAACAGGTTAAGGTTGAAGACCAAAGGACTGGTGGTATGATGCAAGTGTTTAGTATTCTCACCTGGAAGTGGAAATAGATAAAATGGACTTTGTGATTGGTTTACCTCCTTCCTGATGCCATCATGATTCTATTTGGGTTTTGGTTGATAGGTTGACTAAGTCTTCTTATTTCTTGCCTGTTCATACTTCATATACTGCTGAGGATTACGCTAGAGTGTATATCCAAGAGCTAGTCAGACTACATGGAGTTCCCTTGTCTATCATTTTGGATAGGGGTACTCAGTTTACTTCACAATTTTGGAAAGCTTTTCAGAAGGGTCTTGGTACCCAAGTGCTTTTGAGTTCTACTTTTTATCCGCAGACCGATGGTCAGGCTGAGCGGACCATCCAAACCTTAGAGGATATGTTAAGAGCTTGTGCACTTGACTTTAAGGGAAGTTGGGATGATCACTTACCGTTGATAGAGTTTGCTTACAATAACAGTTTCCACTCTAGTATTGGCATGGCTCCGTTTGAAGCCTTATATGGGAGGTAGTGTAGATCACCCATAGGTTGGTTCGAGGTGGGTGAAGCGGCTGTGAGTGGTCCTGATTCGGTATTTGAGGCTATGGAAAAAGTTAAGTTGATTAGGGAAAGGTTGAAAACTGCGCAGAGTCGTCAGAAGTCATATGCGGATGTTAGAAGGAGAGACCTTGAGTTTGAAGTTTGTGACCTAGTGTATCTGAAAATTTCACCCATGATGGGGAGTAAAGGGATTCGGAAAGAAGCGAAAGCTTAGTCCCCGTTATGTTGGTCCTTACAAAATGCTTAGCTGTGTTGGTAAGGTAGCTTATGAGGTCGAGTTGCCTTCCGAGTTGTCCTCTGTTCATCCAATATTCCATGTATCCATGCTTAGAAAGCATATTAGCGATGTTGTGGTAGTGGATTCCTCTGTGAGTGCTGACATTCAAGAAAATCTTTCTTTTGATGATATTCCTGTTGGGATTCTTGATTTCAGTGTCCGAAGACTAAGGAACAAAGAAGTTCCCTTGGTCAAGGTGTTGTGACGAAACCAATCTGTTGAGGGTGCAACTTGGGAAGCTGAGGTGGATATGCGATCCAAGTACCCTCACCTATTTTTTGCGAACTCCGATCAAGCCGAAGGTACCGTTCTTTCCTCAATCATGCAATTTTGATAAAAGTTGCAGCAGTTCAGCTGTCATTTATTATGTGTTCAGCTGTAGTTTCTTGAATTTATGCATTCTATGTTGCATTCAGAGTGAGAAACGATATGGTGATGAGTCTAACGAATGGTTTCAACTATATGCTCTATTCCCTATCTAATCTTGGCATGTCTAGCATCATTCGAGGACGAATGTTTCCAATGGGGTGATGATGTAATACCCCGGAAAATTTTTCGTTGAAATTTTGTGCGTAAATGTGTTGGGTTCTATCTTCTAGAATGAATTATAAATTTTCCATGCTAAATGTCTTATAATATGACCCACCATTGCGTAGAGTATCGAATAATCTTTCCAACTATATGTGGATCATCTAAAACGGACACCCGAGCGACAAGTTATGAACATTCCGATCGAACCGTGAATAGTAGTAAACAGTAAAACGTGCAGGAAAAAGTACTGAGGCCTGGCGTATTTTTTCTCCAACTTTAAACGATTATAAATCCTTGAACATAATGATCTGGCTGATCTACTATATATCAACAGAAAGCTATACGGGTCCTCTTTCCAATGAAATTGGTTTCATCCAGTTTGTCTATCGGAGCAAAAAGTTATGGTCGATCTACTTCAGCCTATCAAAAGAGAATTTTTGGATCAACTTCAAACGATCATAACTCCTTGTACACAATGATATGGGTGAGATACTATATATCAACGGAAATATATGAGAGTCCTCTTTCTAATTAAATTGGTTTCATCCAATTTGGATATCGGAGTAAAACGTTATGGTTGATCTACTTCAGACTATCAAAACAGTCCACCAAAGGATAGATTCTAGAATTATTTGATTTTTAGGGGTGTTTTGGTCATTCCTCCTCACCCGAAATCCATTCAAACCCTATATTAAAGCCTATTAGAATCATTATATGTTTTATTTCATCAAATTCCCTCAAAAAGAAAACCCTAAGCTCCTATCTCCAATTTCAAGAACCTCCAAAGTTCACCATTAATTCTGCAAATTTATTAAAGATTCCAAGTTCCTAGTTCAAGAACTCCAAGAACCATCATTCAAAGGGATGATTAACATCTCAAAAATGAGTATCGATCTAAAGTTCATCATTCAAGGTATGTGGAGTTTTTCAACAAGAACTCTCTTTCGTTCTTGTGCTCAAAAGTAATTTTCTTTATAAAGGCATGATTTTTCTTTGATTTTTATGATTTGAAGCATGAACCCATATCTTATGATGATTTTTATGAAATCTTGATGTTTATGATTTTAAAAGATGAATTTACATATGTGGATATATAAAGCATGAATCTTGAACGATATTTATCATGATATTGATATTTGGGTTGTGAATTCCCATTGGAAATTGTGTTTTTTTTTTTAGAAAGTGTGTGTTATAAGCACATTGATGTTGAATATTTGAGATATTTTGAATGATTTGACCTTTTGGTATTAATGGAGTTGTTTTGAACTCGAGTGTGAAAGAAATCCATAATGTTGTTGATTTTGATAGATGAGAAGCATGATGGCTCCCGATGTATATTTATCTATTACTAAAATTGTTTTGTTGTGGATTTTCTTTGAAATGATCTGAGCTAAGTCCGGGAGAAATCTTTAGCACAAAGTGGGAGGTATAAAGTGACCTTACTTCCCTAGAACTACGTGCCCCCGTAGGAGTGAGCCTGAGGCTGATTTATATAGTGATCACTAGTTTGTGTGGATTTGATATCGATAGTCCTACTCCAATGGCAAGGATAGGACGGCTCTCCCCAACGTGGGTTGTACGTTGGACTCCATGTAGCTCACATGGTTTATGTCAGTTATAGGATCTCCAGTGTGTGTGAGATGGTCTGAATGATTGTTTTCGCTATGAGAATAGACAAGAATGATATCAATAAAGATTATGATTAACATGTCCAAGTACAACTTCAACACCCGGTTCATGAAGTCCATGAAGGCTGCTGGGGCACTTGTAACATGACTAGAAATTTCAAGTGGCCATACCAAGTTCGAAAAGCAGTTTTTGGAATATCACATTCTTTGAATCGAAGTTGTTGATTGCCTGATCTAAGGTCTATCTTGGAAAAGTAACTGGCACCTTGAAGTTAGTCAAACAAGTCATCAATTCTAGGAAGTGGGTATTTATTCTTGACTGTGACCTTATTCAACTGACGGTAGTCTATGCACATTCTGAGAGAATCGTCTTTCTTACATATGAATAGGATAGGTGTGCCCCACGGAGAGATACTGGGTCTAATGAATCCCTATCTAGGAGGTCCTTTAACTATTCCTTTAAATCTTTGAGTTCAGCTGGAGCCTTTCTGTATGGAGAAATAGATATAGGCTGAGTATCTGGGAGAAGGTCTATTCTGAAGTTGATTTCCCTTTCGGGAGAAACTCCATGAAGATCTTCAGGAAAAACATCTAAGAATTCATTTACTACTGGGACTGAATCAAGAGTAGGGGTTTCTTAGTTAGAATCTTTTACATGCACAAGATGGTAGACACACCCCTTGGATATAATCTTTCTGGCTCTAAGATATGAAATAAACTGACCCCTAAGAGCTATAGTACTACCCCTCCATTCAAGGACTGGTTCATTTGGAAATTGAAAATGAACTATTTTATTTCTACAATCAATTAAGGCATAACATGAGTGGAGCCAATCTATGCCAAGAATGACATCAAAATCTGTCATCTCTAACTCCATAAGATCAACTGAGGTAACTTTCTGAGATATTGTGATCGGACAGTTCCTGTATACCTGCCTGGCTATTATGGAAACACCTACTGGGGTAGACACTGTAATGGGCTCAGCTAGAGTTTTAGGACTGACTCTGAAATTGACGGATATATATGGAGTTACAAAAGAATGAGAAGCTCCAGGGTCTAGTAAATCATAAAAATGTAAGTGAAAGACCTGTAACATACCAGTAACTACGTCAGGAGAATTTTTCTAATCTTGGTGGGACTGAAGAGCATATAATCTATTCAGACGCTGACCTCTAGTTGCACTGGAAGCAGTACCCTGCTGAGTTGGGCGGCTGGATGGAACTGATGACTGATGGGACTTCCCTGTTGGCGCACATCCCTACCTTTCTGAGAAACTACCCGACACTCGCAAAGCTGTTCCCTGGCTTGACACACCCGAAGTACACATCACTACTCGCTCTACACTTACCTTAATGGTGTCTGCCATATTTCTGACATAAACAATTGGTACGAGCACTGCTAACACTGACCTGGGACTTAGAGCCTGGTGCCCTATCCCTATTATCATTTTTGAATTTGGGTACTGGAGAACTGGCTAAAAAAGGTACTGGGGCTGAGGACCTCTGATGAAACTGAGAACTGTTACCACCCTCTGACTTTGGCTGACTAAAGTTAAAGTTACCTATTTTAGCCCTCTTGTTTCCTCTCCCCCTCTCCTTAATCTTTTTCTTCTCTATCTGTTGAGCATGGACCATCAACCTAGACAAGTCCATCTCACTAATAAGTATTGCGGTCCTACACTCCTAGACCATACTATCAGACATGCCAGATACAAACTTACTTATTTTGGACCGACTGTCAGCTACCACATGACGAGCATATCTAGCTAAATGAGTGAACATAAGAGAATACTCCATCACACTCATGCTTCCTTACCTCAAATTAATAAATTCTAGCACTTTGGCCTCTCTCAACTCTAATGGAAAGAATCTGTCCTAGAAAGTTATGACAAACTCTTCCCGCTCTATAGGCCTTGCATCAACACCTCTATCAACTATCCACTATTTGAACCAAGTATGGGCTATATCCTGCAATTGGTATGAAGCCAACTCAGCAATCTGACTAGATGTCACCCCCATATCATTCATTGCCTTCTGAACCATATCTAAGAATTCCTATGGATCCTCTTCAGGCTTGGATCCCGTGAAAGAAAGAGGATTCATCCGGGTGAAATCATAAATTTTAGTTGCAGTAGTATTGGCCATTGGGTTGGCTGGAATAGCAGCTGGCCATTCATTCTGCACTGCTATGGAGTTTGCTAGAGAAGTAAATGCAGCCCAGAATTCTGCGTAAGAGACATGCTCATCCAGAGGGTTTGCCTGGATGGGCTGAGGGGCTGGCTAATTTCCTGTTCTTCTTCCATTCTTCTTAGAAGGCATGTTCTGTAAACGAAAGAAGAAAATAGATTAGATTAAGAGTTTAACTTGAGCTCATGCTCACTCGCATGACATGAATACTGAAAGTAGGGACACTTTTCCTAAACCCCTTGTAGTCTCTCATCCATAAGTGTGGTGTGCTACACACCCATGCACAAGACTCTACCCGACGTGGCTTTCAGATTTCCTAGGACACTTTAAAACCTAAGGCTCTGATACCAAGTTTGTAATGACCTGAGACTACCTCCTAGTCGTTACATGGTGCTTATAGTCCTGAGGGACCACAAGCTAACCCATGAGCTGGTACCTGCTGTGAGCACTGGATAATATAATCATGAATGTGGAATAATAACTGAAATGCCATAAGGTTTTTAATATCTGAATTCAAAACTGAAATATAAATCTAGGATAAACCATTGTATGAATCTGAGAAAAATACTGATAAACTGAATAACTAACTGACTGTAATGTCTGAAAAGCCTTTAGATCTGAATGACTGAGAATTGATGAGATAGGCCCCAACTAAATAATTAAACTAAAATCATTAAGTAAATACCTTGTCCTCAGATGATAAGGACTCACCACTGCTATTGTACTACTGATAATCTGAGAATCTAGGTACGATCTAGGAACTGAGCATCAACACCTATGATATGAGACATTATAGTGCAAAAGAAAAATATGCGATCAGTAATTTGAATGTACTTGTATGCTAAATGAGGTAGGCTAACATGCAATGTTTCATGAATAAGAGTAATGATCTATCTGAGTATACATGGAAAGCATAAAATACTGGACAGGGAAGATAAAATCTATAGATACTGAACATGCATGAAAGTCTATAAAATTCTAAAAATGTATGAAAATCTATAAACACTGAAGACACATGACCAGGCATATAACATGGACTTAGTAAAATTTGTATTATAAAGTACTGAAAAATATACTAATATTTGTATGCCTTGATCAAACAACACTAAGACTGAACAACTGGAATGGGACTGTAATTGAAACCATATCTAAGACTGTGGGAGGTATCATCTAACCGACATTCCTTAATCTGAGCTAATAGGGGTCCAAACTGTAACTTAGTTGGAAGGTTGTTACCATGCCACGGGTACTAACGCTAGCTGTGTGGATCCACAAAACTGATATAACGTCCAAAGGACTAAGGGCGTCAAGCCTAAACTGACGGGTGACCCCTGTAAGATAGTCAAGCCTAATCTGATAGGTGACTACTCATATCCTACACTGGCTACATAGTTCTTGAGTATAGGGACTGCTACTAATGACTTTGCCTATCTAACGTGGAATCCACCATCCCTACACTCGCTCTGTGCTTAATCCTACTTCCAATTGAATGACACTGAGATACTAGACTGTTCTGAGTTTAATAACTGATATCTGACTCTTCTGATAATGCTCATAGTAAAATCTTAACACTATTCTATAATCGTACAGAGACTAGACTGATAAAACAATAATGGTTTTCGGGGATTCAATACCTCTAAGACTCAAAACAACAATGTTGAAGAGGCACTAAAGCTTGAAGGCCAAAACATAGAGGCTCTTAATAAATAAATCACTCTTGTAGGCATTTTATCAAACATTTGTAGTTCATGGTTTTAAAACAATCATAGGAATGTCATGAAACTTGTAGAAATAGGATGAATTCATCATAATAGCATTAAATCATGGTTTAATTCAGTAAATCATAGAATTAAAATATGGGAGATTGAATAATAACAATAATTTCATGGTAACATGGTATAAAATCAATAGTACATAGAGATTCATGGATGAAATCATAATTTTTAACATAAATCTTGAAAAGATTATAACTTGATAATTAAAATGGGTTACTTGGGCTCCATGGATGAAAGGAACTCATGGGTGAACATCTAACATACCTGGGTTAATGAATTTGAAGGGATTAATGGAGAGTTCTTGAGAAATTGCCTTGAATTTGAGGGCTAGGGTTTCTTGTTCTTGAAAGAGGGGATTTTTAATTTGAGAGAAAGTGAGTAATTATGAGTATTTAGGTCAATTAGGGGTTAAATTTCGTGTTTAGGACGAGTTTAGGGCTTAGGAAAAAGACCCAAATACCCTCAAACGTATTTAAAAAGGGAAGCTGAAAACTGAAAACCCAATTTTTGGCCTTGGCGCGATGTATCACTATCGCGCCAAGCCACTGGAATTTGGACAACTGGGATCTGGACAAATACGGTGACGCGGTTCCATCGCGGTAAAACTTTGAATGCCATTTTGGCCTGCTCCACGATGCGCTATGATCGCATACATCCACTGGAAATTGACAAATGAGAAATTGGCCTACTCCGCAACGCGCCATGATTGTGGTGTCACACTGGAAATCTACAATTTTCATTTGGGCTGCCTACACAATGCGCTAAGGGTTAAAATGATGGTATTTAGTGACTGGAACTTAAAATTGCCATAATTTCTTACACGGTTATCGCATTTAGTCAAATTTTATATTGTTGGAAAGCTAACTGAATTTCCTAAGCAATGATAGGTTCTTAACTAAAAAATAATGAGTTTTTCAAAAATTTTATTTGAAAACACTCATGTATAGGGACTTAGATCATGCTAGGAAAAATGTGGGGTGTGACAATATCTCCCCCTTGGGATCATTCGTCCCCGAATGAAACTGGTTAAGCTGAGAAAACTGATAGACTGAGCTTACACACTGAATATGCATGTCTAATGCATGGAATGCATGATTGTACTGGTTCATGAATGTATAACTAATAGGAACATGATGTCCGGCTGAAACTGAGCATGATAGAGAAAAGAAAATCTTAAGAAGATTAGTACCTTATGCTGAATATGGATTCGCGGAGAAAAGAAGAGGGTACTTGGTCCTTATATCTGCTTCTACTTCCCAAGTGGCTCCCTTAAGGACTGATTTAGCTAAAGAACTTTGACTAGTGGAACTTCTTTGTTCCTTAGTCTATGAACTTGATGATCAAGAATTTCGACTGGAACTTCCTCATAGGAAAGACGGTTCTGATTATCTACACTTTCTAAGGGAGCAACTACAGCTGGATCACGAATATACTTTTTCAACAATGAGACATGGAACACTGGGTGTACCGAGGTTAGATATGAAGGCAACTCAAGCTTGTAAGATACCTTTCCAAAATGACTAAGAATTTTGAAGGGACTGACATATCGGGGACTAAGTTTACCCTTCTTGCCGAATCTCTTCACTCCCTTCATGGGAGAGATTTTCAAATACACGAAGTCACCGACCTCAAACTCGAGATCCTTTCTCCTTACATCTGCATACAGCTCTAGGCAGCCCTAAGCCTTTCTCTGATCAACTAAACCTTTTCTAACACATCAAACACCAAGCCAGACCCTACTACTGTAGCCTCACCTACTTCAAACCAACTAATTGGAGATCTACATCTCCTACCATAGAGAACCTCAAATAGAGCCATACGAATACTGGAATGATAGCTGTTGTTTTATGCAAATTCAATCAAAGAAAAATGTTCATCCTAACTACCCTTGAAATCAACAACGCACGCCCTCAGCATATCATCAAGAGTTTGAATGGTCCTTTTTGCTTGACCGTCTATCTGAGGTAGAAACTGTACTGAGGAAGACTTGGGTACCAAGACCCTTTTGGAATGCTTTCCAGAAGTGAGAGGTAAACTGAGTACCTCTATCAGAGATAATAGATAAGGGAACATCGTGCAACCTAACCAATTCTCTGAGATAGAGTTTGGCATAGTCCTCGGCTAAATAAGAGGTATGGACTGGCAAGAAATGAGCTGATTTAGTCATCTTTTCTATGATAACCCAAATAGAATCATGCTAATGATGGGTTCAAGGCAAACCTATCACAAAATCCATGTTCACTTCTTCCCATTTCCACATAGGAATACTGAACTCCTATATGGACCCACTAGGCTTCTGGTGCTCAATCTTGGCTTACTGACATGTAGAGCACTTAGCTACAAGCTCTACAATATATTTCTTCATCTCACTCCACTAATAAATCTCCCACAAATCACAGTACATCTTAGTATCCCCTGGATGAATAAAGTAATGTGCACCAGGTGCTTCTGCAAGATTTTTTTTCCTCAAATCATCTACACCAGACACACACAATCTACCCTGACAATGCAAAACACCATCTCCCCCTTAGGAGAAAACCTCCATATTCTGATCTCTAACTGATTCTTTTAACTTAACTAGATTGGGATCTTTATCCTACATTTCTTTCACCTCAGAAACTAGAGATTACTCTTAGCTACTCTGCACCCATACACTACCTTCTGCTGAATCGAGTAAATGGACACCTAGTCGGGCAAGCTGATGAACTTCCTGGGCTAACTTCTTCTTACCATCCTCAACATGAGCTACACTACCCATAGACAATCTACTGAGAGCATCAACCACCACATTGGCCTTGCTCGGATGATACAAAACACTCATGTCATAATTATTTAATAACTCTAACCACCTTCTCTAACGCAAATTCAAATCTTTTTGAGAAAACACTTACTGGAGGATTTTGTGATCTGTGAACACATCTACATGCACCCCATACAAGTAATGGCTCCAAATTGGTAAGGCAAACACTACAGCTGCTAGCTAAAGATCATGAGTTGAATATTTCTTCTCATAAGGCTTAAGACATCTAGAGACGTAGCTTATGACCTTACCTCTCTACAAGAGGACATAACCCAAACCTACTCTGGATGTATCAGAGTACAAAACAAAACTAGCTGAACTGTCTGGTAGAGTCAAGACTAGGGGTAAGGTGAGTTGAGTTTTTAACTTCTAAAAACTCTTCTCACATAAATTTAACCACTGAAACTTAACTTTCTTCTAAGTTAATTTGGACATGGGGTATGCAATAAAAGAAAACCCTTCAACAAATCGATGGTAATAGCCAACTAAACCCAAAAAACTCCTAATGTATGATGGAGAGATGGGTCTAGGCCAGTTTCTCACCACTTTTGTCTTTTGAGGATCAACTCTAATGCCATCATCGAAAATAATATGGCTAAGGAATGCTACTGATCTTAGCCAAAATTCACACTTACTAAATTTAGCGAACAACTGATGGGCTCTAAGAGTCTAAAGCACTATGCTGAGATGGTTTGCATGATCTCTTTTGCTATGAGAATAGACAAGAATGTAATCAATGAAGATTATGAAGAATATGTCCAAGTATTGCTTGAACACACGGTTTATCAAGTCCATGAAGGTTGCTGGGGAATTTGTAAGAGCAAAGGTTATGACTAGAAATTTGAAGTGGCCATACTGAGTTCGGAAAGTAGTTTTTGAAATATCACATTCTTTGACTCTAAGCTTATGATAGCATGATCTGAGGTTTATTTTGCAAAAGTAACTTGCACCTTGAAGTTTGTCAAACAAGTCATCGATTCTAGAAAATGGGTATTTATTATTGACTGTGACCTTGTTAAACTGACAGTAGTCTATGTATATTCTGAGAAAACCATCTTTATTATACAAGAATAGGACAGGTGCATCCCACTGGAAGACGCTGGGTCTGATAAATCCCTTATCTAGGAGGTCCTTTAATTGTTCCTTTAAATCTTTGAGTTTAGCTAGAGCCAATTTGTATGGTGGAATAGATATAGGATGATTATCTAGGAGAAGGTCTATTCCAAAGTCGATTTATCTTCCGGGAGGAACTCCGGGAAGATCTTTAGGAAAAATATCTAGAATTCATTTACTACTGGGACTGACTCAAGAATAGGGGTTTCTGAGTTAGAGTCTTTGACTCATATAAGATGGTAGAAACACCACATAGATATTATCTTTATGGCTCTAAGGTATGAAATTAGCTGATCCCTAAGAGCTGTAGCACTACCCCTCCATTCAAGTACTAGTTTTTTTGGAAACTAAAAATGAACTATTCTATTTTTATAATCAATTAAGGCATAGCATGAGTGGATCCAATCCATACCGAGAATGACATCAAAATCTATCATATCTAACTCCATGAGATCAAATAAGCTAACTTTCTAAGTTATTATGCCCGAACAGTTTCTGTATACCTACCTGGCTACAATGAAAATACCTACTGAGGTAGACACTGAAAAGGGCTCTGCTAGATTTTTGGGATTGACTCCGAAATTAACAGCTATATATGGAGTTACAAAAGAAAAATAAGCTCCATGTTCTAGTAAAGCATAAACATGTAAGTGAAAGACCTGTAACGAACCAGTAACTACGTCAGGAGAATTTTCTTGATCTTGGTGGGACTGAAAATCATATAATCTATTCGAACACTGACCACTGGTAGCACTGGAAGTGGCACCCTGCTGAGTTGGGCGGCCGAATAGAACTGACAAATGATGGGACTAGCCCTACCTTTCAGAGAAACTACCCGACACTCCTGAATTTGATGGCCTGGCTTTCCATACACGAAGCATATATCACAACCCGCTCTACACTCACCCTGATGGTGTCTGCCATATTTCTGACATAAAGGATTAGTACAAGCATTGCTAACACTGACCTGGGACTTAGAGCCTAGTGCCCTATCCCTATTATCATTTCTGAATTTGGGTACTAGAGTACTGGCTGAAGAAGGTACTGAGGCTGAGGACCTTTGATGAAACTGAGGGTGGTTACCACCCTCTGACTGAAGTTAAAGTTACCCATTCTAGATCTCTTGTTTTCTCTCTCCTTCTCCTTGATATTTTACTTTTCTATCTGTTGAGCATGGATAATCAACCTAGACAAGTCCATCTCACTAATCAGCATTGCGGTCCTACACTCCTTGACCATACTATCAGACACACTAGACACAAACTTACTTATCTTGGACCTACTGTCATCTACTATATGAAGAGCATATCTAGCTAACTGAGTGAACTTGCGAGAATACTCCCCCACACTCATGCTGCCTTGTCTCAAATTAATAAATTTTAGCACTTTGGCCTCTCTTAACTCTAATGGAAAGAATCTTTCCAAGAAAGTTGTGGAAAACTCTTCCTATTCTCTAGGCCCTGCATAAACACCTCTATCAACTTTCTACTATTTGAACCAAGTATGGGCTGCATCCTGTAATTGGTATGTAGCCAACTCAGCACTCTGACTAGATGTCACCCTCAAAGCATTTATTACCATCTGAACTATATCTAAGAATTTATGTGGATCCTCTTCAGACTTGGATCCCATGAAAGAAGGCAGATTCATCTAGATTAAATCCTGAATTCTAGTTATAGAAGTATTAGCCACTGGGTTGGCTGAAATAGCAGCTGGCCATTTATTGTACGCTACTACGGAGTTTGCTAGAGTAGTGAACGCAACCCTAAATTCTGTGTGAGAGACATGCTTATCTAGAGGATCTTCCTAGATGGGCTGAGGGGCTGGCTAAGTTCCTATTCTTCTTGGGAGGCATGGTCTCTAGACAGAAGAAGAAAACGAATTAGACTGAGAGTTTAACTTGAGCTCATTCTTACTCGTACGATATGAATACTGAAAGAAGTAAAACTTTTCCTAAATGTCTTATACCCTCTCGTCCATAAGTATGGTGCGCTACACACCCATGCATAAGAATCTACTCGATGCGGCTTTTAGACTTCCTAGGACACATTAAAACCTTAGGCTCTGATACCAAATTTTGATACAAGATCATTGGGTTCCACTCCTTTGGGATCGATGCTTCAAGGATCACATCTATGGATCCAAAATTTAGTTATTTTAGGGGAACAAATACATGTGTGGATGATAGCTTAGAGCGTGGAAGAATCTACATTTGATGATGTCATCCACGGGAGTATTGAGCCACAATGTGTTTGGAAGATAATGTGGGCTTCGAGAGATCATAGACGCCCATGACATTATTTTGGGCTTTAGGTCACTTTTGGGCCCAATAGCTTTTAGGGTCACTTTTGGGCCCATTGTGTAATAAAGACCCATGGCCTATAAATAGCTAGTTTGCCTTCATTTTAAGGGGAGATTTTAGATGACATATTTGTAGCCTCTTTTGAGAGCCTCTTTCAAGGTGGAATCCTTGGGCAAGGTGGAATCCTTGTGTTGATGATTTGCTTAGAAACGGAGATTGCTTGGGGGTTCTGGTTCCCTTGAGGTCGCATAAGAGATTGGTTTAGGTTGTGTGTGATATTAAAGGTCCAAAAGTTAAATAAGCTTTTGGATTGTTAATATTACATCTTCATTTGTCTATCTATCTATCTATCTTTACTTTCTTGTAATCGTTTGTCTATATCTAGTGTAATCCATTTCTGTTCTTGTCTTCTAACCGTGTGTCGTTGTTATTGCATCTTTTTCATCAAGTTTTGTTGTTTTTTTTAGTGTGTTTTACTCTTGATGTCATTTCCTTTCTTGTTCTTGTAGTGAATCTGAGAGAGGTCATCAAAGGGGGTCCTCAGTTCTTCAAATCGTTGACTATTTTGGTGTATGTTTTTGTATCTTCCTTGTTGATATTGTATCATTTGGTATCAAAGACAAGCTGGATTTTGTTCCTATGAAGTCAATCTTGGGTTTGTTATCCTGAAAATTGCAAAAAAAAAGTATCAAAATCGAAAATTTAAAAAAAAAGTACTATTCCTGTTTTTGACCCTGGGTCAAAATTTGAGTCTTTGATTTTGTTGTTTTCTTGTATTTTTTGTGTTATATTATTGTTCTCTAATACTATAGGAGTCTAGGGTTTGAATTTGAGCTAAATCGGAGTTGATTTGAGTGTTCTACCCTTGATGTGGGCTTAACTTGAAGTAAGAGAGGTGGGTTCGACATCTAGAATTTTTGATTGAGAAATTGAACAAATTGATGTTTGTAATGTGTTTAGAAGTTTGAAAATAGCCTTGGTTCAAAACTTCATCGCATTCCGATCATCGATTCAAGAGTTAGAGATTTTTGAAGTTCTTGGTGTTCTTGAGAAGATTCAAACCTTCATCTTGAATTCTTTTCAAAAGGTGGTGTTTGATCATCAAAATTGAATAAAAATTTATGTTGAGTGCCTAATTTATAGGTACCATGGCTTTTGGAGATGAGATCCAACCAATCTCAAAAGAGGCGATAATGAAAGCTTTCATGGATTAGAGACAATAATTGAATAGTTGGAAGAAAAATGGGTCACGTTTGGAAGGAAACATGGAAAAGATTACATGTATTACTACCCAAACCCCACCAAATGTAACCAAACCACCATAATTCCACCAACAAACACCTTATTACCAAATACCACATCCGATTCCACTTCAAGAACATGTTCCCACTACAAACAAAGTTCCCGACGACATTGTTCATCCAACCCAAATCCAAATTGAGAAGACCAATTCTAACATGGAACCTTTGTCACTTGCTAACTATGATGCTAGCATTTTACCTAGCATCGCTCCTTCATTTTTGCAGGTTCATGAACAAATAATATCGAAGGAGGATGCAAAGAGAATGCCATATGAAAATGAGCTTGAAAGACTAATGGAGTTCTTACCAAAGAATTCCAAACTTGAAAGGTGCAACAACAAGTTGATAAAAGAGTTGGATTCAAGGACGAATCCTCTTTAATAAAGGTAGGATAATACAAGATCAATGGGCTCCAATCCTTTGAGATCGATGCTTCAAGGATCACATCTATGGATCCAAGATTTAGTTGTTTTAGGGGAACAAATACGTGTGTGGATGATAGCTTAGAGCGTGGAAGAATCTACATTTTGATGATGTCATCCACGGAAGCATTGAGCCACGACTTGTTTGGAAGATAGTGTGGGCTTCGAGAGATCATGGATACCCATGAAATTATTTTGGGCTTTGGGTCACTTTTGGGCCCAATAGCTTTTAGGGTCACTTTTGGGCCCATTGTGTAATAAAGACCCATGGCCTATAAATAGCTAGTTTTCTTTCATTTTAAGGGGAGATTTTAGATGACATATAAGGTGGAATCCTTGTGTTGAGAATTTGCTTAGAAACGAAGATTGCTTGGGGGTTTCGGTTCCCTTGAGGTAACGTAAGAAATAGGTTTAGGTTGTGGGTGATATTAAAGGTCCAAAAGTGGAATAAACTTTTGGATTGTTAATATTACATCTTCATTTATCTATCTATCTATCTTTACTTTCTTGTAATCGTTTGTTATATCTAGTGTAATCCATTTGTGTTCTTGTCTTGTAACCGTGTGTTGTTGTTATTGCATCTTTTTCATCAAGTGTTTTTGTTGTTTTTAGTGTGTTTTACTCTTTATGTCATTTCCTTTCTTGTTCTTCTAGTGAATTCGAGAGAGGTCATCAAAGGGGGTCCTCGATTCTTTAAATCGTTGACTATTTTGGTGTATGTTTTTATGTCTTCCTTGTCGATCTTGTATCATTTGATTATGGATACGCAAAAAATTTGGAGGAAGGACAGTCAACCACTAGACCACCTCAATTCAATGGTCAGTACTATGGTTGGTGAAAGACAAGAATGCACGATTTTATAATGGCCGTAGATAGTAAGCTATGGGATGTAATCCTTGATGGGCTTTATATTCCTATGAAAGAAGTTAAGGAAGGAGAAATCACCAGGCTAGTTGCTAAGCTCAAAGGGAATATAATGAGGGGGAATACAAAAAGATTGAAAAGTATTTAAAGGCCAAGAAGCTCTTGGTCTGTGGGATAGGACTTGATAAGTACAATTGTATTTCTGCTTGTGAGAGTGCAAAGGAGATTTGGGACTATCCAATGACTGCTCATAAGGGAACTAGTCAAGTCAAAGAATCTACGGTCAATATGATGACTACACAATATAAAGCCTTCTCTATGAAGGAAAGTGAAACCATTCAAGAAATGCATAGCAGATT
Source organism: Capsicum annuum (assembly GCF_002878395.1). Classification (NCBI taxonomy): domain Eukaryota; kingdom Viridiplantae; phylum Streptophyta; class Magnoliopsida; order Solanales; family Solanaceae; genus Capsicum; species Capsicum annuum. Next base: position 51,924,628 of record NC_061113.1, on the reverse strand, counting down.
TACCTCTATCACTAATGAATTGCAAAGTCTTTGTGAAGTTATTCCACCTAGCAGACAGGTGAGAAAGATACTAGGAGTTTTTCCAAAGTCATGGGAGAGTAAGGTTAATGTCATTTTTGAATCTAGAGATCTAAAGACTCTTACCATGGATGAGTTAATTAGAAACATGAAGACCTATGAACTGAAGAAGAAGTAGGACCAAGAGAAGAAAGAGCCCTAAAAGGAGAAATCTTTGGCTCTAAAGGTTTCGAAATCTGATTCTAGTGTGGAAGATGAAGATGTTCCTGGTAACTCAGCCTACCTTTAGGTTCCTTTTGCTAGTAGTAACTCTACTACAAGCTCATCTTGGTAACTCTACCAAGGACTCTCTCTACTGATTAACTCTAATTAGCAACAGTGCATAGATAACTCTACCTAAGCAACTCTCTCAAAAAGAAAAAATTACTCTTATAACATGAGTAGTTATTTTACAAATCACCACTCAAGAAAAATTTTAATTTAAGCTTACATAATCACCTACGAACTTGAGAACTTTTGGAACTGGGTTTTTGCTGCCTCACTTCACTCTTTTGAATTGTAAAAAGCTGCCTCACTTCACTCTTTTGAATTGTAAAAAACCATTTATTGAAGAGGTGTCTCTTTTCTTTTATAGTTAGGTAATGATTAGGGCTTAAATATCATTGGACCAGCTGTCCAAGTTAGTACAAAATAGCACCTACAAGTTTTTACACAAGAGGACAAAGTTATGCAGATACCGTATGCCAGATGTATTGTACTTTGTATGTCGAAGGACCTGGTCCCTTGCAGTTTAGCTAATCATCATCAAAACTACATATATTAATTTTACCTCTTTTTAATTATGACAAACCAAACCATATAATTTAAGTATCAGTGCACATTCATTGCATTTTATCAATGTGATTACCACCTGAAGATGAATGTTCCCCCAATCATCATGCTTCCTTTTTCATCATGTAACACAAGGACCTGGTCCCTTGTTTTCATTTTGCAGAAAAAACTCCCCTTTTCACTATGCACCTTCGTTTGGTACATTTCTATTTGCACACTTCCCCCTATCATTGTGCTGCCATACTTCCCCTGTCTCTGTGCTACATACTTCTGCACAGGTCCTTACATATAAAGTCAGTATTCCCCCTTTTAGCATTTTTAAAAAGGATTAACAGTAAACCAAAAGTAAAGATAAGTATAGATTAGTTAACTCATGGCCACTGGGGCAACACTTACATAAAGAACAGTTTTAGGTAGAACCACATAAAGAGCACAAAAGCAAGAACACATTCATGTCAAACAGATTATGTATCCCCTTTTAGTGTAAGAGTTTCACTTTAAGTTCCATAAAAAGGCCATAAAAGTTGGAGAAAAAGCTGGAGACCTAGAAAGAAGCTCAATCAGTACTTCTCTTCGCAAATCAGTGTCCCTTAAGAAGTTTGTTTAATCTGGAGACCTAGAAAGAAGCTCGATTCACCCATCATACTGATCTCAAATTCACTTCCCATCAGCTTAGCAAATTCTTCACATAGGGATTCAGAAGTAGCTCCAAAAATTATGTCATCAATATCAATCAATAGAATGCTACCCCTGGTCTTTAAGAATAGAGTATTGTCTATTTTCCCTCTTTTGCAGTCATTTTCCAAGAGAAACTCGGAGAGTTTCTCATACCAAGCCCTTAGTTCTTGCTTCAACCCATAGAGAGCTTTGTCCAATTTAAGTATATGATGAGGAAAATCTACATCTTCAAAACCTGGAGGATTTTTGACTTAGACTTTCTCTTTCAAATTTCTATTCAGGAAGGCACTTTTAACATCCATCTAAAATAGTTTGAACCCCATGTATGTAGCAAATGCAACAAAAATTCTGCTTGCTTCTATCCTTGCTACAGAGGCAAAGGTTTCATCATAGTCAATCCCTCCCACCTGGTTATAACCTTGAACAACCAACCTTTTTATGTTTCTATTGATAGTCTCATCTTTATCTTACCATATTTGCTTCTTTGAAATTTATGTCTGTACACTCATTTGGTCCCAATAATTATTCTGTCAATAGGCCTGGGGACCAGATGCCATACTTTGCTTCTTTGAAATTGATGCAATTCTTCTTGCATTTAATTAATCCAATCAATATCTTTTAGGGCCTCTTTTCCATTCATAAGCTCAATTTAGGATAAAAAGGTTGAAAATGCCATAGCATTCCTTGCTTAAGCTCTTGTTTAGACTTTTGTTTTCAAAGGTGTAGTCAGGTTTTCAAGGGGATGAGAGGACTTGTGTCTCCAATTTTGCCTTCTAAGACTGGTACCACTAGGACTAGGTCCCTATGAATTCTGACTGGCTTTCTCTGGTTGTTTTTCTATTGGAGCTGAAATTTGTGGTTGAGATCCTGGATTATCATCACCGTCATAACTATCATCTGCGTCATTGATCCCTCGATCATCATCTTCAATAATGACATCCCTTTGAATAAGAATGAGTTATTTATCTTCTGAACTTTCACCATCTCTGGTGTTTATTTGACTTTCTGACTTATTAAAGATTACATAAATACTTTATTCAACACTAATAGTTCTTTTATTGAACACTCTGTAGGCCTTGATAGTTGAGCAGTAGCCTACAAACATACCTTCATCACTTTTGGAATTAAATTTTCCCAATTCTCTCTTCCTATTATTTAGCATAAAACATTTACATCCAAAAGGTCTGAAATAGTCTATCGTAGGCTTTCTATTAAATACCAGGTCATATGGAGTTTTTTCCAGAAGTGATCTAATTAAAGAACTATTAGTCACATAACAAGGAGTATTCACTACTTCAGCCTAGAAATTCTTTGGAAGAACACTATCAATTAACATAGTTCTCCTAATCTCTATTAGAGTTCTATTTTTTCTTTCAACAACTCCATTTTGTTATGGAGTTTTGGGAGAAGAAAAGTTGTGACTTATTCCATGCTCAGTACAGAATTTATCAACTTGAGAATTCTCAAATTTTATCCCATGATCAGACCTAAATTCAACAATTTTGACATTTATCCTCACATGGATTTTCTTGGCAAAATCCACAAAAAGTCTATATGTTTCATCCTTGGTTCTTATAAACATTGTCCCAGTGAACCTGGAATAGTCATCTACAATGACCAATACATATTTCTTCCCTCCTCTACTTTGGAATTTGATGGGTCCGCATAAATCCATGTGAAGTATCTCAAGAGGTCTGGAAGTACTTATTTGCTTCTTCATTTTGAAGAAGGATATGGTCTATTTTTCTTTAACACATACATCACAGACCTTGTTATCTGGAAATTTTAGCTTTGGCAGGCCACAGACCAGGTCCCTTGAAATCAGCTTGTTTAACAAGGGGGAACTCACGTGTCCTAATCTTCTGTGCCACAAATTTGCATTTTCACTTTGTGCACTTAAACATGTTAATTCCCCATCAAACACAGACTCTAGATCAGCTATGTACATGTTCTTGATCCTTCTGACTTTGAGAATAATCTTTCCAAATTTCATGCTTGATATAGTGCAACTATCAGATGAGAATTTTACCTCATTTCCTTTGTCACAGATTTGAGATACACTTAGAAGACTGTTCTTTAGCCCATTTACATAATACACTTCTTTTATTGCATGAGGTGATTTTCTAATTTTTCCAACACCTTGGATGTAACCTTTTTTGCCATTTCCAAAAGATATACCAAAAGGTCTATTTAAGACCAATATTTAGGGACGAGTTAATAATTCTGTCTCTAAAAGTATTTATATTGGGACGAGATTATATTCTGGTCCCTAATTGTATATTTTATTGCGAAGGTATAAAATATGGTCCTAAAAAAAATTTAACTAGTCCCTATTGATAATTTGAGCCTTGAGCGGGAATTTAAAAATTTTAATTAAAAAAAATTTGTTTAGGCTAATTAATTAATTTATTGTATTATATGTAATAAGGGAGAATTCAAAGATTTGGTAGTACTTAGTTGGATTTCAACTAATGTTTATCCAAATATTTTGTCATCTTTAGTTAGATTACAACTAAGCTTATCAATTACTTTAAAAGATTTCTTTTTCTTCTAAATTTACCCTTTGACATGTGTTTTGAACTTATTATTTCATATTAATTTGTTTTGTCTCTTTTTTCATATTATCCTTGAGTTAGTTCAATATTACTTAACTTGTCATTATATAATAACTAAAAAAAGTATTTTTGAGATAGTTTACAATACCTTAATTTGATCCCCGCCCCCCAAACACACACATCTACCTCTTTTTCTTTTGCATTATATATATAATGATGTTAATTCACTAATTTTGATAAATAAGCATATGTTACTTGTATTGATTTTATTTTTAAGTTTTTACCGACAAATAATAATCCTAAAACATATAATGATTCACATTACTTTACTACTATATATAACGGAGAATACCCAATTTTTTCAGGTTTCAAATGAATTTATTATGTTAATTTTATCCTAAATTATATTTTAAAGACTTTGGAAGATCTCACCTATTTTTGTAAATTTAAATAATTATATTGACATTTAAAATTCTATACAAAAAGTAATGAGCCAAAGAAAAAGTGATAGTGACACCATAAAAGATCTACTTATCCAATTAGATTAAAAATTAATTAAAAAAATTTGAAGATTTCTTTCATATAAAAAATAATAAGAGATAACACCCAAACTTTTAAAATCTATTTTATCCCTAATTGAAGTTTTAATACTTGTAAGATTTCACCCATTGAAAGAACATCTACAAAAGTATTTTGCTAAATCAAACTTAAACTATTTAATTTAAATGTTATCTTTAATTATAAAATTAAATTTATTGACGTAATCATACAATAATTTGTAGCATCAAATATTTTTTATATTACTAATATTGTATTCTTTAAAAATAAAATGGGTTAATGGATAAGTTTAATTGAAAAAAGATAATGCATGTAATTCAACATAAATCAAAAATCATTTTAGATTGTTAAAACCTTTAATTTAAAAATATTCAGTAAAATAAAAAGAAGAACATTTTTAGTGCGTGCATTTGTTTGAAAATTTTAAAAAGTCTAAAATACATTTTTAAAAAAATGTTATTTTTTAACTTACAAAAACTTTTACTTTCTTCATTTTAACTTATTTGTCTGATTTTGACTTAGCCCAAAGTTTAAATGCTGATGAAGATTTTTGAATTTTATGATCTTAAACTGAAGATATGTATGGAAAGAACCAAAATATACTTTAATATTGTGGTCTTAAAAATGTCATATGAAAAGAAATATTAAATGAGTCTAAAAAAAGGGCACTCTTTTTTAAACGAACTAAAAAAGAAATAGGACACAAGAAATTGAAACGAATATATGATTTAATAACTTCAAAATATTATGAGATTATCGAACTATTTTCAACTAATACTATAATGTTACAAACACAAACAAAAAATAAAAGTAGCAAAAAATAGAAAAAATTATAAATATAAATATTAATATAGTTTGGGCTCGGACTTAGCACGAGGCAATTGCCAAAATGGTTATGTTTTTTTAAGATTAAAAAAAGAACTCTGTTTTCTCTTAATTATATATTAAAGATACAAAAACGTTCCATATTCTTAGATATACCCTAATTGTGCTTTCTCAGTTTCGTTAAAGAGTTTTCTTGATTTGCCCTTTGGAGTGACCAGTAGTTTTTCTCAATTTCATAACGCAGCTTCGATTATAGCTAATCAGGTATGATTTTCCTAATCTCTGTTTTCAATTTCATTTGATTGGTTCCCTAATCTGTGTGCTTTCTCGATTTCGTCTGTTTTCAATTTTGTTTGTATTGCTTGTTTGATTCAAATTTTATTTTTACTCAATTTCGTTTGTTTGATTTCACTGATCTCTGTTTTCTATTGCATTATTTTCAATTTCGTTTTTGTAGTTTTTTTATCATAAAACAATATCAAAGCATGTATATAATGACTTGGAAAGAGGCCTTGTCGGCCATCGCTTGCTGACGACCGAACAAATCATCAATTAAAGGGTCCTCGCCATACATAAAATTTCACCAGAAACATTATGTTCATATGAATACGATTAATACTAATATTTTCTACTATAGCATCGATGAACTATTCATATTAATGACTCTGTACAGAGAAGTTAAAACTTAAAAAAGCTTCTAATAATGATTAAGATTATGTTACTACAACTTAGTATATGGTCGTAGAGACACATCTTTTTGCTTTCATATTATATGTTCAACGTTGGAATATAAAATATATTTTCTTGTTGAGATTGTTGGTATGTTGATGTGCATTTATATAAACCAAAAACGACATACCATGATTTGGAATTTGTAGGAAGTCTTTGATGATGAAATGGACAGAACTCAGAAATCTAATGTCTGTTTCAGGGTGCTTTCATTTTACAAGTCCTTTCGGAAGAATATCTAGGTGTTAAACTTCTTTGTCCATATGTTAAGATGTCCATCACGAGATCAAATGATTGTAAATTTTGCTTCTGGATATGTCTTTCCTGCATACCCAGTTTTTCCAAAAAGTCCTATTTTTATTTCATCTAAATGAGTTGATCTTCTTTGTACTTAGTTAGCAGATTTACTTTACACTGTGCTTGTGGGTTGAGTCAAAAAACTTGGAGGATTAGTGCATGCAAACAGTTCGTAACACCATCATCACAAAAAGGTGAAAGTGGATCCTCTTTTTAAGTTCCTAAGAATGAGTCTTCTTTGGCTCACAGCCTTTGGGGTGGGATCTTTTCCTGAGGCCTTGCGCAAACACGGGATGCTTCAGTACTGGTCGGCCTTTTTATTTTCTTTGGCTCACATACAAACTCCAGCTAATTTTGGTTTCTCATTAACTCCCTGACTTAGTAAAGGATGTTCTTGTACGCAAGAGTTAACCATGACTCTTTTTATCAGTTCTTATGATAAATTTTAAGCCCAGTAAATACTGAGACAACTTGGTCACTACATGAATAATTTCCAACAACTCTTTGTCATAGACAGACATTGCAACATGTTTAGTTAATGATTTTTTGTGCCTATACTATGTCTTTTGGACTATTTTTTGTCTTGAGCCGGGGGTCTATTGAAAAAACCTCTCTATCTCACCTCTGAGGCAGTGGTATGAATTGCGTACACTTACCTCCCCAAATCCCACTTTGGGGAAATACATCGGGTATATTGTTGTTTTAATTTTGGTAGTAATTATTGGTAAATTTGGCGTAGCAACTGTGTCATTTTATCTGGTTTTAGAATGAGAGATTGTTTGGTGGTGCAAACGGATCAACTTATGAAGCCTAACGGAGCCGAGGTGGAACCTTTATTGTAATAGTTGTAGATAAGAAGGGTGATGAGGAGGTGCCACTAATTGGTAAAGCAGACTGCAGGATTTGCTAGGAGGAAGATTCTTTGGACAAGTTAGAGATCCCGTGTGCTTGCATTGGAAGTCTCAAGGTGAAATTTTTTCTCAGTTGATTTTACTTGCATCTAATCAATTTATGGTTTTATGAAAAAAAATTTACTGGACTAAAGGAAATGTGGGGTTAGATTTTATCCGTTCTTTATTTTCTTCATATTTGCCTAGAAATTTGAAGTACTTGTGTTTTAGTACGAGGTTAGGAATGTGGAGGGTTGGGAATGGGAGAGGTACCGGTGTTTGATTTTAGGGATAAGGATTTGGTTTCAATGAGGGTGAATCCGGGTTTATCAGCTTATGCTGAGGAACCGGATATAGGGGAGGAATCATTGGCGAAGTTGATTGAGTTTGGGAAGGATAATGTGCCTAAGGATTATTGGAGTTCGACGGCGATTAGATTGATGGCTACTGCTGGATTGAGTTCGTTGGATTAGGGTGTACAGGAAAAGATTTTAGAAGTGTCTCTTAGGGTATTAAGGGATTCTGGGTTTAAGTTTATGTATGATTGTGCTTCTGTTGTTTCAGGTAAGAGGAATGTGTTTGCATTTCAGTTCTGTTGGTTGTTCCATGTTGATTTGTTTATGCAATGAAATGTATTTTGCATTTTATGATTAAGTTAATTTGAATGTTATTGTTTTTAAGCTAAAGTTGACATTTTTATTCATTTTCCTTGTGAGTTTTTGATCCATTATTTTTGTTTTTGACATACAGTCCAAAGCATTGTCTTGCTTATCCTTCTATGTTATTAGCCGTATTATGAGTCGTAATATTGCCCTTGTAGTTTCTTGTCCTATTGCGTTTGGTTACTATCAGTTGTTCTTTCTGTATTTCAATTACCATATTATCTTGTTGATAACTTGAGATTACTGGTCCAGTTGTCTATGTTATGTTGCTCTGGCTTCTCCATTTTTGTTATTTCTTTTATGTACTGTTTTTTTCCTTGAGCTAGAGGGTCTATGGAAACAGCCTCTCTACCTCCAAGGTAGGGTTAAGTTTTACGTTCAATCTACCTTCCACAAACCCTATGACTTTGTAAAGCATAACACTAATAAATGTTGAAGCTTGTGGTAATAGTAGGATGAAGGCTACCAGGGTAAATGCTGGTAATTACTACTAATTAAGAAAAAGGTTTAATGACTATAAGTCCTTCAAGTGCCAAACTCAAAGTGTAATTTTTTTTGGGTAACCGTGATGTCTGGGTCAGATTTGCACTCTCCTCTACTAATTCCACGCAATACCTCCTTGCTCCCTAGAAACAGGTACCGAGTAACTCTGGATACCAATGTTAGCACAGATCTCAAATTTTTAACTTTTGCACTTAGATTGAATTAAGAAGACGTCAGTTCCATTGATGATTTAGAGCGGAATGGATACAACTGCCCTCATCAAATTTAGACTTTAAACTGCTTTGTTTATTTATATGATATAGTTTTATTTTTTGTTGTTTGAGTTGTAAAAATTGATAAATTATTGTAATACACAGTATGATAGTAATTTGATTTCATAAAATGTTATTTCTCTCTCTTGTTTGTTTCAATTGGTCTCTCTGCTAATTATTGTGATGGAAAACATTTACTGCAGTACACACACCAAACATGTGTTCAACACTGGTGCAATGAGAAGGGGATATAACTTGTGAGATTTGCCATCAGGTACGTGTCAATCTCCCAGCTAGTTTTCGTATTGTCTATCTTATGTACTGTAAGATTGCTGAAAGATGCTCCCATTCATTGTAAGAGTACTCCTGCTTGTGCCACCATTGAGTTCAAATCCCAGATAAGAGAAGATCAAACAAAGTTGTACAAACAACAAAGGCAAAATGATGTTAATAGAAATCAACCAATTGCACAAAAATTATAATAAGACGATCAACAAAAAGCACTATTTAAACAAAAGATACCAAGTCTTGGTATCAAATAAATAGCCTTTAAGTTGTATAATAGTTGCAGCAACCAAGATGATGCCACCAATGAGTTCAAATCATAGGATTCTCTTCCCTTTTGAATTACCCTTAGTAGTAGTTTGAAACAAAGAAGAATTATGTAATATATAATAACCTTAATTAGGCAAAAAGAGTCAAATGTTATTAGACATTTGATTGCGCAAACTGTGAGAAACTTGTGGGAAATTTAAAAGTGTAAATGATTAAGAATAAGATACATAACCATATAGGAGAAGATCAAACAAAGATGTATAAACAACGAAGGCTAAATAATGTCAATAGAAATCAACCTATTGCACAAAAATTATAAGACTATCAACAAAAAACACTATTTAACCAGAAGTATCAAATCTTGGTATCAAATAAATAGCCTTTAAGTCTCGCACTTGGGCGCGATCCCAATATTGGGAGAGGAGGGTCCTGGGCTTGGGCACGATCCTAGAGAGGTGGGGGTCCTCGGCTTGGGTGCACTCCCAAAGTGGGGATTCATGACCATAGCTTGTTTATTTTCAATGATATGGACCATATTATTTGAGGGAGGTAATTAACCATTAAATAAAACAACTTCAGCTTACTAAGGACGGACATGACCCTAGATTTGAAGCTATAAAGGTAGAGGATTAGGCTAGAAGGTTAGTAGTTCGGTTGCCTGTTAGGTGGGAGAGGCAGGGGCTAGCGATTGCATAGTTCTTTTTCTTCAATTCTTTTGCTATTTATTGGTGTTTTTGCTTCGTATCTTGATATTTGCTGTCATTTCTTTTTCAGAATAACTTCACTTTTTCAAAAATCTTTGTACATCTTACACTTAAATGATATTCTTTGTATCCCTTCACCACTCTGCCCACAACTATCCCATGCATTACCAATGTCAAATATAGATGGAGATGATGAAGATCCAACTGCTTTATATTTGGTAAGTTGGCTATGTTAGTTTTGTTAGTCCTGTATTGAGTAATAATACAGGAATCCTTCTTGAAACTGTTTTAGTGAAATCCAGACTAGGAGTACATAGGTTGATCTGTACATACAAGTCTTATTGACCCAATTTTGGAACAACCATAGTTGTACATATTCTGGTGTTGAATGTTTCCATAGCTTCTTTACTACAACAACCATATTTTGGTGGGAGCATTATTTTTAAAAAAAAAATGTCAATACAAGATGGTTACCAAAACACCTAGCTCTCCCGTTTAATAGGCAAGTCTTTTGGGTTAGGCTCTCCTGTTCCATCTATAACACAGGCCAAAGATACTACTATAACTCTACACCAAAGTACATTTTTTTTAAAATAATGCACCACACTACCATAGAACGATGTCTTGTTATTTTCTTTGTTATACCTCTTTATAAGCCTATCTTGCTTAGTTAACACAGCCTATTCTTGCTAAACTTGACATTCTAGTGTTGCTTTGTAGTATAGATATCTATCTAGCTTTATAGTTTTGAGTTAATTTGTGTAAGCACATTAGCTTACTGATGCATTGTTAACAATGATTGGATAATTTCCCAAGATCCAATTTTTTATCATCTGGACTAACCTTCTGTATTTTGGAATTATATGGTGCTCTTGTTTCGGTCACTAACCTTTGCAGTCACTAACATTTGCTTCTTACATATATTATATTATATACCAATAGTTATAATTGTCTTTTGAAAATTTTGTTCTTACAGATTATTAAGGATTGAAGTTACGAGTAAAGATGCAAGTTCGGAGAATGCACAAGCTCATTATTATTTTGCTAAGAACATTATATAAATTCGACATCAAATTCTAGCTCGGAATGTTTATTGGGTAAGTATTTTTGTTTAGCAAATATTTAAACTATTGACATCATATTCTAGCTGGGGATGTTAATTGGTTAAGTTTTTTTTTTCTGCTTAGCAAATATTGAAACTATATTTCATTCTTTGACATTTTCAGTAGCAATTTTATATTTAGCAATGAAATATATAAATATTATGATTTCAGTAGCAATCTAGGACGAGTTAGTTGTTCGTTTCTAAAGGTTAATCAAGGACGAGTTAGTTGCTTGTCTCTAAAGATTAATTTAGGATGAGGCAGTTCGTCATCTGTAAAGATTAAACTAGGATGAGTTATTTGTTCGTCGAGATAGAGTAATTTAGGATCATGTAGTTACTCATCGCAAAAAGATTTAGCGACCAAAAAATAACTGCTTTTTAAAAATGAAAATCATCTATTTGGGATGAGATATATCATCTCTAAAAGTGTTTTTGAGACTGGATATGTTATCATCTCTAATGCCATTTAACGATCAGCTAGAGTACTTCATCGCAATTGACCTTTAGCGAAGAAGGCTATTAGGATGAGTCGGGACCAACATTTTCTCATCCTAAAATATCATTTGCAACCAAAAGTGAACTTTTAGGGACGAGAATTCCCTTCCCTAGAGGTTTTTTTTCTTGTAGTTCTCCCTCTTGAAGTGTCTTGAGAGTGAGAAAACAATCAACCCTCCCAGCCATATGCCTAGAGCAGCCACTATCCATGAACTAGTTTTGGTTGTCATCCCCCTTTTCTATTACATTTTCTTCTCTTTCTTCGATAGTGGCCATTAGAGGGCTACAGAAACCTGAGATTATTCTCTTCTTACCATATTTCAGCAAAAAACCCTCTATTCTCCTTGTCTTTCTCAGATTTATTTGAGGAGTCTTCTAGTGCAGCCAACACCTTCTTTATTCTTTATTATACTATTAAGTGCATCTTTCCTTCTTGATTTCTCAGAATTTTGATCATTATTTTTGCTAAGCTAACCATCCCTTTTTGTAGCTCTAATAATCTTCGTTGCTAAAAGTGTAACTTCAGTGTCTTCTTCACCTAGGTTAGATTCTAGATCCTTCAAGGTCAGCATCTCTTCCTTTTTGCTTTTTTTCTTTCCACCCCTAGTTCAGTTATAACAGTCATGATGACCAAAACACTCTAGGTATGAACCTTTTAGAGTGAACCTTGCTCTGATACTAATTGTTAGAACTCATGGGGGTTGCACTATACAGTGAGGGACCAGGTCTCTTAAAGTCAATCAAAAGCAATAGAAAGGTAAAGCAACTATAAGGTGCAAAAACAATGGTAGTGCAAGAAGGTAAAGACACAAGACTTTTACATGAAAATTCAAGAAGGGAAAACTCACGGCTTGCCCTCACACGCACCTCTAAATTCACCATAATCAACCTCCTGATTACAGTCTAGATTTCACTATGCCTCTAGGCTCCTTTCGCTAGTAGTAACTCTACTGCAAGTATGCCTGTCAAACGGGTCGGGTTAACCCAACTCAACCTAGCCCGTTTAATAAAACCGGCCGGTCAGTCCATGGGTTATAGGGTACCGGGTACCGAGCCGAATTATTTTTTGGGTTGGGCCCGGTTAACCAGGCCCGGTCTAGGCGCGCTGGTTAATCGGCCCATTTTTTTATTTTTTTTTCTAAATCTGGATTTTATCAAAAAATTGTCGTTGGGCCATTATAGCCATTGGGCCCAACGGTAATATAGCCGTTGGGAGCCCAAAATGGCTATTTTAGCCTTTTTATTAAAAAAAATCAATTAAATTATTTTGTAAACCCAAAAAAATTCCTATAAATACCCTACACTTTCAAATCATTTTTCACACAATTTTTCATTCTCTCAAATCTCATTCTCTCTCAAATCTCAAATCTCAAATCTCAATTCTCAATTCTCAAATATTCCATATATTTCCTAAAGTGCTCACTTTAATTTTTTTATTTTGCGATTACAAAGTACGAGTGGAAGTTTCTAAAGTCGCAACCTTCGGATACTTCTAAAATTTGGTATTATCGTTCCATCACTTACGTTTAATTTTTAATTAGTGTATTAATTGTTGAATGTTTAATTTTATTATATTTTTTATTTTTGAATTTTTTAGTTTAATTTATATTATGGATAAATTAAGAAACCTCGCCACTAAAGGTGTTAAAAAACTTTGTCCTGGAAGTGGTAGTGGTAGTAAAAAGCAAATTACTAGCGGTAGAGGTACTTCAAGTAGTAGATATACCCGTGTGCCTCTGCCTACGGTATCACTTAGTCAACCTTTTGAGGAAGAAATAGGTGTAGGTGCTCACGGTATAAATTATGTAGAAGCTAAGAAAAATTACGGTATAGAAGAAGAAAATGAAGTAGATGCGGTTAATTTAGATGAAGATGGTGAAAATATTGGTGAGACCCCCACAGTAGAAAATGCTAACATTAGATCTGAATCGGTTAATCTCCATCTCCGTCCTCCCCGTGCCCCAAGATCTCGTAAACCAACTAGTATTGCATGATAATTTTTGACCGTATATCAGATATTAAGGTGCAATGCAATATTTGTCAATAAATATATAAGCATAAAAGAGGAGGCAAGAAAGGGGGTACGGGTACATTAATGAGACATATAAGTGATAATCACGATAGAGAGTTAAAAATTGCAAAAGGCGGTGCGGATGTTGGTGGGCCAACACAAACTAGAATGGACCCAGCAACCGATTAGGTAATGAAGAAGTATAATAAATTGAGGGATCGGGAAGAAATAGCTAAAATGATATCTGTGGGTTGTTTACTTTTCAGTTTTCCTTCTTCTGATGCCTTTATTCATTATATTCAAGCAATTTATAATCCTATGTTTAATGGTATTCCTAGAAATTTTTAGACTTCATTCACAATATTATTTTTATTTATCAACATTGTTAAAAAGGAAAAGAAGAGAAGGGGTAAGGAGGGTCAACCTAGAGTCAGGTGGAGTGACCTGACCCCAGTTAGTACTATGGAGATAGAGGCGAAGTTGGAGGGGATGGAGGCCTGGGAGTGTAGGGGGGACGTGGATAGTATGTGGGACATGGCTGTGGTTTACATCAAGGAGATAGCTAGAGAGGTTTTGGGTGTCTCGAGGGGCTAGTCTGGCCGACATCGGGGGGATTGGTGGTGGAACGAAGAAGTTAAGAAGAAAGTGGAGTCGAAGAAGATGGTTACGTTAAGTTGGTTGAGAGTAAGAATAAAAATGAGAGACGGGTGAGCAGGGAGGAGTACAAGTTAGCTAAAAAGAAGGCTAAGTTAGCAGTCACCGCTACTAAGATAGCAACGTTTGAGAGATTATATGCGGGATTAGAGGAAAAATGCTGGGAAAAGATGTTGTATAGGCTTGCCAGAGCTAGGGAGCGTAAGGGACGGGATCTGGACCAAATTAAGTGCATTAAGGGGGAAGATGACAGAGTGTTGGTAGAAGACGTTCTTATTAAGAAAAGACGGCAATCGTATTTTCATAAGCTCCTGAATGATGAGGGGGATAGAAGCATTGTGTTAGGGTAGTTGGAGCACACCAAAGACTATCGTGACTTCGACTATTGTCGGCACTTTAAGGTGGAGGAGGTTTGTGAGGCAATTCGCAAGATGCGAAGAGGCAGGGCGATGGGACCCAACGAGATTTTGGTGAGTTTTTGGAAGTTTACTAGCGGGGCAAGGTTGAGGTGGCTGACCAATTTGTTCAACAACATTTTCAAGTCCGCTAAGATGCCTGAGGTGTGGAGATGGAGAACAATGATTCCTTTATATAAGAACAATGGTGACATTCAAAGTTGCAACAACTTCCATGGTATTAAGTTATTGAGTCACACAATGAAGATTTAGGAGAGGGTGGTGGAGCGGAGGTTGAGGAAGATAGTGTCTATTTCAGAGAATCAATTTAGATTTATGCCCGCTCGATGACTGAGGCAATTAACTTAGTGCAGAGACTGGTTGAGTAGTATAAAGAAAGAAAAGGGGATCTACACATGGTGTTTATTAATTTGAAAAAGACATATGATAAAGTCCCTAGGGAGGTTCTTTGGAGATGCTTGGAGGTGAGGGGGGTCCCTGTGGTGTACATTCATTCAATTAGGGACATGTACGAGGGGACGAAGACTCGGGTAAGGACGGTGGGAGGGAATTCCGAGCATTTTTCGATCTTGACGGGGTTGCACCAGGATCTTAGTCTATTTTTATTCGTCGTGGTTATGAATGTGTTGACATAGAGTATTCAAGGTGAGGTGCCATGGTGTATGCTTTTTGCGGATGATGTAGTCTTGATTGATGAGTCACATCGAGGTGTTAATGATAAGTTGGAGGTTTGGAGACAAACCCTGGAAGCTAAAGGTTTCAGGTTAAGTAGGACCAAGACGGAGTACTTGGAGTGCAAGTTTAGTGAATCGAGGCAAGAGGATGAGGAGGTTGTGAAGTTGGAGTCTCAGGTGGTTTGTAAGAGGAATAGTTTTAAGTACCTTGGGTCCATGATTCAGGGAAATAGAGAGATTGATGAGGATGTCTCTCACCATATTGGGGCAGGTTGGTTGAAATGGCAGCTCGCTTTGAGTATTTTATGCGATAAAAAGGTGCCACCTAAGCTTAAAGGCAAATTCTACAGAGTTGTAGTTCGACCGACACTGTTGTATGGAGCGGAGTGTTGGCCAGTTAAGAATTCTCACATCCAAAAGTTGAAGGTGACATAAATAAGGATATTGTGCTGGATGTGTGGTTTCACGAGAGTTGACAGGGTTAAGAATGAGATTATTTGGGAGAAGGTAGGAGTGGCATCGGTGGAGGATAAGATTCGGGAATTGAGGTTGAGATGGTTTGGCCATGTGATGAGAAGGGGCACGGATGCTCCAGTCTGTAGGTGTGAGAGGTTGGCCTTGGATGGTTTCAAGCGGGTTAGGGGTAGACCGAAGAAATACTGAAGAGAAGTGATTAGATATGACATAGAGCAATTACGGCTCACTGAGGACATGACCCTCAATAGGAAGATTTGGAGGAAGAGTATTAGGGTAGAGGGCTAAGGGGTATGGTCAAGTCTTAGTCTGTAGTTAGAAGAGTTTGGTGTAACTTGGTTGGTAGTGCTAGGTTTGGAGGGAGTGAGGTGCCCTTTGCTGTCTAATGTACGTTTTTTTGTTATTGATGTATCGCTGTTTTTTTCATCATATTGCATGCATGCGATGTTTGAATACGGTCCTTTGTCTCGATCCGGGGGTCTTTCGAAATAGCCTCTCTACTTCTTCGGAGGTAGTGGTATGGACTGCGTACATTCTACCCTTCCCAGACCCCACTATATGGGAATATACTGGGTTTGTTGTTGTTGTTGTAACATTGTTAAAAAATATTCAATGTAGAATGTCTCTAACTTCTGATCTTGGTCGTGCTGTAAATAAAAATGATTATTTAACCGTCACTTGACACTGGATAGATAGTAATTTTGTTATGCAAAAACGTATTCTTGCTTTTTTATATGATGAAGATCGTAAACATACTGGAGATTTTATTGCTGATTCGATTGCTAAAGTTGTTGAATTTTATGGTATCGAAAATAAAATCTTATGTATTGCTTTTGATAATGCTTCTAACAACAAGACTACTATAGAAAAGTTAAAATCTAAGCTATCTCCGTCGTTATCTGTAATTTTTCATGTTAAGTGTGCTTGTCATATATATAATTTAATTGTAAGAGACGGTCTTGAGTTTTTTGAGTTTTATATTAAAAAAATCTGGCTTGCCGTTGGTTTTATTCAAGGAAATAATCGAAGATCAAGAATTAGGGACTTTAAACTTAAATGTGAACAAAATAGACTTGCACCGATATTGATGCCTGAAGAATGTGATACTAGATGGAATGCTACGTATGATTTTTTAAAAACTTGTTATAAATATGTTCCTAATACACTATCTTTAAACCAACATTGTGGTTCTTTTGCTTATTCTGCTGATTGCATGCTACATGATTCTGATTGGACTATAATTAATGATCTTGTTAAGTTTTTACAAAAATTTTATATAGGTGGGTTGAATTTTTTAGTGCTTATTATCCTACTATTTGTAATATTTTGGCATATATAGTCGATATTTCTGTTTTGCTCAAAGAATATAAAAATAAAGAAGGTTACAAAGAAGCTGTTGGTGCCATGTTTGCTAAATTTAAAAAATATTTTTTTTGATTCCCCCTATTTACTTGATTGGTGTTATGCTAAATCCGTGTATGAAATATACTACTATGTGCCACTTTAGTACTCTTATTTATTCTAACTTAGAGATAAATACTAACAATGATTCTGAACAAGTACAACCTGATTTGTGGACGACTATGGGTGATGCGAACGCTTACGTAGATAAATTATATAACCACTATGCTGATTTAGGTGATTTAGTTGTACCAACAAATATCACTCCAACTGTCGTTTCTCATTCTCCCGAGGAGCCATCATCTTCTAAAAGATCGGCACATAGTGGTTTTCCTGATTTCTTTTATGATTTACCTTGTTGGAACAGTGTTGAGGATGGAGCTTACACATCAACTTATCGGGAAAAGCTTAAGTATTATCTTCGATCGTCGCTAGAGGATCGTAGACGACGGATCAACACGTTGGATTGGTGGAGGAGTAATGAAACACAATATCCTGTGCTTTCAAGATTAGCTAGAGATATCCTGAATGTTCTAATGTCAATCGTTGCATTGGAGAGCGCTTTTAGTCAGGGAAGACAACAGCTTGAAGACAACCGACATTCATTGGGAAGCAATGCAATGAATGTTCTAGTTTGCCTTAGAGATTGGATTAGAGCCGAACGAAGAAATCAAGGAATGAAAGCGGAGCCGAATGACGAGCAGAAACTTGAAGAAATTATGACTTCACGAGAGAACTCAGCAGAATCAAGTCCAAAGCATGGTTTTGTCCCCGTTGACTTTGACTATCCTATGCAAGTTCCCGTTAATATTAACATGCATGGGTTGGAAAATATGATGCAAAATTTTTAGATTTTTCATCTATGTAAATTATAAATTTTGGATCATTTTGCAATCAATAAAATTTAACATTCATTCACTCCTTAGTCCTTACTTTGTAATTTATTTCATTTAATGATTTAAATTGATTTTTTAGTTTAAATTAAATACTTAGTTTTAATATATTACTAATTTACTATAAAGTATTATTAATTTATTATATTAAGTAGCATATGTTTTATTTAAAGAAGTACATATATTTTAAATTAGTATGTATATATTGAATGGTATGTATATATATGTGTATATATTTTCTAAAGTACTATATATTTAACGTATCCATGTGTATATATTTTATAAATTAGTATATAACTATATAAATATATATATATATATATATATAGTGTGTGTGTGTGTGTGTGTATTGTAGTAGATATATTGTAGTATATTTTATTTAAAGTAGTACGTATATATTAAATGGTATGTATATATGTGTGTATATCTTCTATAGATGTATATATTTAACGTATACATGTGTATATGTTTTATAAATTAGTATATAACTATATATATAGTGTGTGTATATATTGTAGTATATATATTGTAGTATATTTTATTTAAAGTAGTATGTATATATTGAAT
>NC_061113.1:51890057-51905781 GCF_002878395.1 Capsicum annuum | reverse complement strand
TAAATGTGTATATGTTTTATAAATTAGTATATAACTATATGTTTAGTGTGTGTATATATTGTAGTGTATATATTGTAGTATATTTTATTTAAAGTAGTACGTATATATTGAATGGCACGTATATATGTGTGTATATCTTCTATAGACGGATATATTTAACGTATACATGTGTAAATGTTTTATAAATTAGTATATAACTATATATTCAGTGTGTATATATATTGTAGTATATATATTGTAGTATATTTTATTTAAAGTAGTACGCATATATTGAATGGTACGTATATATGTGTGTATATCTTCTATAGACGTATATATTTAACGTATACATGTGTATATGTTTTATAAATTAGTATATAACTATATATTTAGTGTGTGTATATATTGTAGTATATTTTATTTAAAGTAGTATGTATATATTGAATGGTACGTATATATGTGTGTATATCTTCTATAGACGTATATATTTAACGTATAAATGTGTATATGTTTTATAAATTAGTATATAATTATATGTTTAGTGTGTGTATATATTGTAGTATATATGAATTGTACTATATGTTTTATTTATAGTAGTATATATATTTAACTAACGTATAGTTGTATACACGATTACATGTGTAATTGTGTATATGTATTATGTGTATGTATTTTTAAAATTCTAATGTAGTATATATTATATATATAGTGTGTATATATATTGTTTAACGTATTTAAAATGTATATAGGTGGGTATATATAGTGTATATTGGAGAACTTTTTATTTTTTTTTGTTTTTGACCGATTTTGATCGGATTTTTAACCGGTTTTGACCGGGGTTAGGTGGGTTGGACCGGGTTGGGTTAAGTGGGCCGGTTTAGGGTTGTTTTAAAATTTTTTACTGTTGGGCCTGGAACCGGCCCAGCCCGTTTAATCAGGCCCGGATCCGGATCGGCCCACAACCCGGTTAAATTTGTTAACCTGGCCCAGCCCACTTAACACCGATAACTGGAAGCTCATTTTGGTAACTTTAACAAGGACTTTCTCTACTGATTATCTCTAATCAACAACAATGCTTAGATAACTCTACCTAAGCAACACTTTAAAAAGAAAACACTACATAACATGAGTAGTTCTTTTACAAATCAGCACTTAAGAACAGTTTCAATTTGAGCTCATATAATTAGCTATGAACTTGAGAAGTTTTGGAACTGGGTTTTTCCTGCCTCACTTCACTCTTTTGAATTGCAAAAAACCATTTGTTGAAGAGACGTCTCCTTCTTTTTATAGTTGGGTGATGACTATGGCTGAAATATCATTGGACCGCTATCCAAGTAGGTAAAAAATAGCACCATCAAGTTTGTTACACAAGAGGACAAAGTTGTGCAGATACCATGTGCCAGGTGTACTGTACTTTGTACGTCCAGAGACCTGGTCCCTTGTAGTTCTTGTAGTTTAGCTGCTCATCATCAAAACTACATATAGCAAAACCTGATTCATATTCCGACATCTCGTTGAATTTTTCCTTAAGTGAGAATCCAAAAAGCTCAATCCTCCAGTTGTAGGAAACTGAAATGGACTGTATTCTAAGGACTGGTAGTACCTCTCCTGCACTTGTGCCTTTAGATCTTCAATTTTATCCAATATCTTTATGGTGCTAAGATCAATCTTGCTAGCATCATCTGCAAGAAGCTGCATTTGAATTACCCAAAGTATGTCCCCCCACAAGAACTCCAATCTGTGCTAAGACTTCATTCAACCTCATCTCACTGATAACATGATTTGGCACATCACTGAGAAAGACCAACAAGAACTCTATTGCCACATCAAATTTTCGAGCAGAAACATTAGCCGGAAGGTTGTCAAGGTTTTTATTTCTAAGATACACAAGCAGTCTATGGAGATGATGTAAAAATCCTTTTGGTAATTTCTTGTCCTTGAAAGTTCTTGATTGAATAAACTTTGAGGCCTTAAGTTCACAGAGAAAAATATTCTTCATTTCCAGCTCCACCAGCACAACCAGAAATAGTAGATAAGGAGGCTTACTCTTGATATTAAATGTATCAGCTCCATCCTCATTAAGCGAAATAGGAAGACAGAACCGTCCGACATTGTCAGCAAGAAACTTAAATAAGGGTATCTAGACCTTCCAGCTTCTCATGGTCGACATAACCATTTATCTCAGCACCATATAAGTATCTTATAAATCTCATTTTGTTTTGAATGATTGTGACTTTTCTTAAGCATTTATCTGTCTTCCGCAGGATATTAATTCTTTCTGTGGAGAAAGTGTCAAACCTAACCAAGTACCTCAGTGCATCGTCAAACATCCCTTGACGTTTTGACTTATTGCCATATCTCTGCTGCGATAGTCAAATATTTTACGAGCTATCTTTCTTTAATAGATTCGTAACCAAGAAATGGACGAGGTTGACCCTTAACGAAACTAACTTATGTTTCTTATAATGCTTATGATTCAATGCATGTATTTAACTTTGCATGCTATTAAACTTTTTCGAATAATACCTATATATGTCTCCCTTTTATGTAACAAAGCTATTAAGTCCCGAGATCCGAAACCTGCCCCGCTAACATAAAGGAAAAAATCACTCATATAAAATACTCAAGTGAAAGTAGGAAAAGTTTTATCCAAGAAGTAGCTGCAAAAGATAAAGTTGTAGGAGGAAACTATCTACAAGATCAGTAGTAGGTAAACATTAACATCACAATAACATGACAAAATTATAAAAGAATAGATTGTGGGTCTAACACAATCTCAAAAGGCCTTCCAACTTAAGCATGTATATGGGGCCTAACATTGTAAACAAAGGATAGCGATAAGCCTGACTTTGACATACCATAATAAGAAAATGGGCCATAGGTCTAAGTCAATCCTAAAAGGTAGTACAAAAGGTAAAGATTCACCCAAAGACCATATAAAGAGATAATCCCTCCCTAAAGAATCGATGTGGGAACTCAACGTAAGGAAGAACTTCACGCTCAAATTCACATGCTCCAACAAGATATATATTACTCCCACAATATGATTGACTTGGAATGGAATTTAAGAAGGTAAAGAAAACTCTGAATCATGTGGTCTTAAACTAATGATTTGTAAAATATATCAAATTATCCTTTAATCTTGTGGTCTTATACATGTATGAAAAGTTGAAATCAAAGAATTGCAAAAAAGGAAAAGAGACTTTTTTAACACCTCCCTAGGAGCTCCAACCTTTTTTGCTTCCTTGGTGGCTCAAACTCACAACCCCAGGGTTAGAGGTAGAGGGCGCTTACCATCCGAGCAACGTCCTTATCGACAAAAAAGAATAAAATTGAAACGGACTAAAAAGAAAGTGAACAAACAAATTGAAATAGAGGGAGTAAGAGGATAAAATTTTCTTGGAGGTATGAAAATATATTATGGATCAACAAAACTCACCTTAATCTTAACTGATCAAATCATTGGTTGTTCCTCAGTAGTAGAGTGCTCGGTTGTTAATCAATTGGCCGTAGATTCTAATACTATCTGCCACAAGGTGCTGTGTAGTACAGAGAGTAATACTTACAAAAAAGTCTTCATCTTTTTAAAAGAAGACTTTGACATAAATTACTAAGTAACAAAAAAACTTTAAATGAAGACTTTGACATAAAGCACTAAGTAACAAAAAAACTTTAAATGTCTAAGACTTTACATCAAAATCTTTTACGTATCAAGCAATAATTTGAGTAGTCAATGGCACAAACAAACAGTAGTATGTATTATATCAGCTCTGAATTACTGCATTATTAATCTGTTCTTATTATTGGTAGGTAACCAACAACTAGTGCTTTAATAAAGCAGTTTTATTAATATATTATAGTACTTCATTCCTATTGATTGCTTTGGAGGAAAAAGACATCAACTTCGTAGTTGTCTTTGAGAGCAATGTCTAATTATTCCATAATATACAATAAAAAAGGACGGATATCAAATGTGTATGCTCGCCAGTCTTTCCGATGATTGATTTTCTCCATGATCTATATTTACCTTATCCTTGTAGCAAAATCACCCTAATGATTTTTAACATTCTTGCTTACCAAAAAGATAGAAAGATCATGGGGGATGCAGCAGTACTGACCTTCCTATTGGAGAATCAAGTAAAACGCAGATCTGATTGTCAGTGCAAAGGACCAATGTGAACATCGGTTAAGTTTCTGTCACGGCTCTTGGAATTCGGGTGCCACAATCTTGTCTCCTAGCTACTGTCAACTGTCAAATACATGAAAGAAGAAAGAAGAACAATACATGCAGCAGATACAATAACGAGGGGCAGTCGTAAAAAGAATTCAATAGCTGCCACACAAAAGAATTTGATGGAACCACCAAATTACAATAATTCAAAATAACAAGCAGCGAAGAGAAGGCACTGGAAAAAATTACGAAGGAAGCAGTTGCTGCAAAGATAAGTGGGCTGGTATACCATACTTGGCATGCTAGAAATTGGAAGCTATTCAAAAGTCCTACTATACAAGCTAGTGATGCAGTAGAACAGATCTAAAAAGAAGCTGTAGCTAGTGAACCACCAATGAGGCATGAAAAAAAGGCTAAGTGGTCAAACATTTAACATGAACCACCAATGAGCCTTCATCTTTCAGTGAGATCAAAGATAGTGGCACTCACCTAGATTTTCAATTGCATGTTTCACTTTGTCTCTTTCGTGACTCCTAAGTTAATCGCAAGGAATGCAATCTCGATCAGATTTACACTTCCTTGTAGCTATATACTAAGAAAAGTTATAAGAGAATAACATCAAAGATGGATGGTTCCAAAATATCTGGTATTAAGCATCAGGGCCTAAATCAAAAGGCCTTGCACTCATCAAAACCTTTGAATCTACTGTCACATCAGCTTTTGTAACTGCAAATATCGCCTTTAAATTAACCTCAGTTCTCTATGCTGCTAAAATTATAAATTATTCGGCTGATAATTGGGACTTGGAAGGTGTAAGATTCAACCAAAAAAATAACATTTGTAAATCAGCCAGGTGATGCATAAAAGGTGTAAGATGAAGGGATAAAAACAAAGGGTATAAACAACCATCAAATTATAGAAACAATGATTTGTCTGCTGTCTAAAATTCTGAAGCTGCATAAGAAAGGTATGATGTTTATACATGGCAGCAAGAAATCACACTGAAAAACGGTCTGATATATATAGGTCTCCAATCATCTATAACATACAGAAAAGGAGGGCATGTGTCCCAGTTGATCAATCGAAACTTAGCACTCAGTAGTAGTGTTACAATGTAAGTGGATGGATATTTCAACTAGCTACAGAAGACTTCAGCATGGGCATGGCTACAACGATTAGCTTAGAAAGAACTCCGTTCACCCTGCATGCGCTTTTGCTGTTGTTGTCAAATTCAAACACATCCTTGTTAGTTTGAGATCGGCATGGAGAAATTAAGAGAAATCAAGCTTCTAATTGAAATAGTAAAACAAGCAGCACGAAAAAACTAACAGGATAGCATGTTGTTGTTACACGCACGTGCTTGACTCACAGCTTCTTTAGATTTCCCCACATATCCTGTATTGAAGATGTTGTTTGCACATTAGATGCACGTAGATAATCAAAAAAAGCACATAGAAGTTAGTTTCTACTTACTCCAATAATGATGTCAATACGGTCACATCCTTCAATATCTGTGACTTCTTGCTTAATATTCACAGCTGAAGCCTCCAGAGATTCATTCTTGCAGTTAATCAACTTAATCTTTTTCAGTGTTGGAATATCTGCAAAGCTGCGGGAGATCTCCTCGAGCTTGTGACACTCTCTTATAGCAAGTGTTTCAAGCAGGGGAAAAGATTCCTCTGAGGCATCCCACCTTGAGATAAATAAGAACGCCAGTTTCAAGAACTTAAGATTATGGAATGTGATATCTCCATGGCACCACTCTTCTGACTGAATAAAATATAGCTCACTTAATTTGAGATACTCCAGACTTGGTAGTCCTGCAATGTAGGAAATCATGCTTCCTATACGAATCCTGCTTAGTTCCAACTTCTTTAAATTTGAAGACAAGTGTAACCCCGATACAATTTGGGGGCACTGAAAGGAAAGGCGAAATATTTGAAGCTGGGAAATACTCTCCAATTTGGGACATATCTCTGTAGAACCTTCATTGTCCTTAAACCTAATGTCAAGTTCTTCAAGATTAGGACACCTCCCTAATAACACAGCCACACTATCAGTTTGGTCAACTTGAAAATCAACTCCCCTTAATATCCTCAAATTTTCCAACTTAGAGGATTCTTTAAAGATCATCTGCTTGTCCTCTTCCAAATCAAATTCAGCTCTAGTAATTTTAACATTTCTTAATAAATCCATTTTCCAAAAAATTGTGGGAAACACTACAGTTTTATAATAAGAGCTTACCACTAGTAAAGATTCAAGACGTGGAAGATGTGATTTTGGATGAAAATTGAATTATCTGTTCTGACTGCAAGGTACTTCAGATGAATTAGTGGTTTCAATGCAGCTGACGACAAAGCACCAACACTACAAGAACTCAAATCCAAGACCTTAAGAAGTCTCAATTTACCACACTGATTCAAGTCGTAAGATTCTCCTCGATTGATCGTTATCAATGATCTCAAGCATTGGTGGAAAGACTTCTGTATTTTGGAGCCCAGAGATGCAAATGTGGAAAGCTCATTACTGAAACTAAAGCTAACTCGACTTTCCTTCCAACGGGAAGGCTGAAACTCTCTATAATGCCCCTTCACTACCGTCATGAAGTTTTCTTCTCTACTCCGCTCCAAGCAAAAGTGAAGCACTACATCATGAACCTGGCAGTCTTTGACTTTACCATTATATCTTCTCCTTGAAATCATTCACGTTACTGCTAATGAGATCCATCAAGTAATCTTCTGCTGTCTCTTCCAAAGACCTAGATTCAATGTTTTGCACGAAACCTTCCGCAACCCACAAATTTATGAGTTTAGACAACGGAATTCTTGCGTCCTACGGAAACATGCCCATGTAAAGAAGGCAAGGCTTTAAATAATCAGGAAAGTTATGATAACTTAATTGCATAGTCGAAAGACTATATTACCTCATGCCACCAAGAGGATTCCATTTTTTTCCTTTTGATTATTCCAGCTACCAAAATAATTACTAGACGTAGTCCTTTGCATTTGACTGCAACTACTAGACACACATCTTGTAGTTCAGGTGGGCAATCTTCCTTTTGAAACACTTTTATCTGCAACAATTCGCAACTCTCGTCAGGTGTTAGGAATGGAAGGAAACAAACATCAGTATAGCGCTTGACATGTTCACCCACTTTCTCAAGTCAAGTTGTTACCACAATTCTGCTTCTATTTCCAAAATCAGGGAAACAAAGGCATAAGTCATCCCATGCCATACCATCCCACATATCATCCAATACAATGAGATATCTCTTTCCCATTAGGCTTTTCCTCAACTTGTCAGCAAGAACGTCATCCTTATCTCCGTTATCCTTTGAACCAGTAACTTGACTAAAAATCTGTTGTAATAACTCTCTCAGTTTATATGATTGAGAAATGAAGCACCATGCTCGAACATCGAAGCGAAAAACAATCATGTCACTGTTGTACACCTTTCTAGCAATCGTCATTTTCTCTTGTCCCCCATGCCTACTATTGGGACGACATCTAGATCATTTGTACCTCTAACTATATGTTGAACCAATTTTTCTGTGTCACTCCCAAAACCCACTATCTCCTCATCAGTCAATGGATTGCTATGTTGAGTTGGCAGATACTTAGATGGTGCTACGCCATAACAAGGCTTAACAGCAACGTCCACCGACCACTGTTCATGATCTCTTTTAAGATTGTAGGAAGTGAGCAAAAGATATGCCAAAAAGCATTATACTGAGCAAGAATAGAGTCAATGGCAACTTCAGCTTCATATGCCAAATTGATTGTATGCCTTCGAATATCTTTAAGAATTTTATGTTCATGATGCATCTGCGCAACATCTCTGAAAATGGATGATAAAGATGATATCTCTTTCTCCAAAATAGCTATATGAGGTCTCATCATGAAAACCAAACCTGATTCAAATTTCAACATATCATTCAATTTCCCTAAAAGAGAATCCAGAAATCTCAAACCACCAACAATGGGAAACTGAGACGAGTGAATTTTGATGATTTGTAGTACTTCTCAACTTGTGCCTTCAGATGTTCAGTTTTGTCCAATATCTGTATCGAACAAATATTTATTTTGCTAGTGTCATCTTTGTTTATAGATGTAGGAAGAAGTTTTTGAATTACATATAGAACATCACCCACTATAGCTCCAACCTCATTTAACAAGTTACCATTAATAACATGATTTAACCCATCATCATTAAGGAAACCAACAAGAACTCTATTGCCACATCAATATTTCTAGAAGAAACACTATTAGGAAAATTCTCAAGCTTTTTGTTTCTGAGATGCACCAGCAGACTGCAGAGATGATGTGAAAACCCTTTTGGTAGTTTCTTGTCCTTGAAAGTTCTTGATTGAGTAAACTTTGAAGTCTTTAGTTCACCAAGAAAAATCTTCTTCATTTCCAGCTCCACTAACACAATCAAGCATAATAGATAAGGAGGTTTACTGAAGATATCATCTTTATCGCCTACGACTGAAAGAGCAAGACAGAATTGTCCCACATTGCCAGCCACGAACTGAATTCGAGTTTCCAGACTTTCCAGCTTCTCATGGTCAATGTAACCATTTATCTCTGAGACATATAAGTATCTCAAAAATCTCATTTTCTTTTGAACAATTTTCAGTTGCTTTATAAATCGATTTGTCTCAAGGATTTCTTCACTCGGCAAAGAATGGTTAGACCTACCCCATTCCAGGCACATCATCAGGTAATCATTTAGGTTCTTGTTGAGGCAATCCATATATTCTGACAGATTTGAATCATTCAACTCATAATTGTACCTTAAACTGGTATTACCTTGAATGAATTCCAACAATGTTAATTCTACTTTTGGAGAAGCTGACACACACCCGTTGACAACTTTGAAGACTTCAATAAACATAGGCTCAAGTGTTTCAATTTGATCAATAATCTTGATGCTATTCAGATTGTCTCCTCTCTTGATCCTTCTTAGATAATCTAACACATCGTTTATGTCATTTTGAGCCATTTTCCTGCAAGTTAACCAAGCTCTTGGAGTATTAGTTTCATTAGTTACGAGCACATTTCTGTTCATGTCTTTCATTACCTACCGTAAGCAGCTATTATGCTTCTTGTTGGTTGTGAAAACAAAAGTCCACATTAGTAGCTAAATAGACTGGGAAGCTACATATAATGTGAGGTCTTTTGTGAAAAACCGTACAGACTTGCCCAAAGTAGACAATATCACACCATGTAAGAGTATCTTTGGGCCAACTGATCCCAACATGAAAGACTATACACTTTTTGTACCATTTTGGTTATGGGAAATTTCACAAACTTCTCTTGAGGTTTTAACTTATACAATACACAACTATCTTGTGGTTTCAAATATGAGAAATAATTAAAACACAAGCTAACAAATGTGTTGTCCGGTGCTCATAGTGTTTCATGAGAGAGAGTCATAAAAGCACTACATTAGTATACATCAAAACCTACAAAAAGAAGAACCATCAAAACCATATCTATAGTAATTCTTTAAAAATTTTCTAGTTTGGAAGAGGATACAAAAAAATGATCTTTACTCTAAGGTAAAAGTTTAATGTCAAAAAGTAAAAACAAAAAAAGGTTGTTGGCCCATCATTATCAAGTTAGTAAAGAAATGAGAGAATGGTTAGGTTTTGTGTTGCTCGGACTCGGGGCAGATCTATTAAGGCCCGTGAGAGCGGCACGTCACTCGCAAACTTCGATGAAAATTCTCTGTATATATAGATATATATATACACTGATATATTCAAATAATAAACCTGCCACCCACAATACCAAAGTAATTTCTAATGCAAGTGGTAAGGTGCCTTTTTAGTGGCCCAATGATCGCGAGTTCGATCTTTGTTGGCAGTAAAAGTTTTTTTAAAGCAATATACACTGATATTTTCAAATAATAAACTTGTCACCCTTTACACCAAAGTGATATCTAGTTCCTAAGTTGCTCGGACTCGGGTGCGGTTTTTTTTTTAAAGCAATATACACTATATATTCAAATAATAAACTTGTGACCTTTTAAAACAAAGTGATATCTAGTGCCTAAGTTGCTTGGACTCGGGTGCGGGTGTCCGATACGGGTACGGATCTAGAGGTCGGTTCCTTCAAGATCTCAATTTAAAGATTCGGGGATATTTATCTAGGGATGGATACAGGTGCGGGGATTCAGCGAAAAATAATTTAAATATCTAAAAATAGAGTTATAAAACATAAAATTATGAGATATTATGTGGAAAACTTAAGGAGAAAATATTGTTCAAGAAGAAAGTCTTGAAAGGAGATCAAAAGAAAAGCAATAACATAAAAATTTGTATATACAAAGGTATTATATTTTCTTCAATTTCACCTTATCTTTTGTTTTAATAACAGAATTTCTTAAATTTGTCCGGACTTTCCAAGTCAATTTTGGCCAAACATCCACAATCAATTGACCAGATCGGGTTCGGATCTCACACCCATACCCACACTCAAGTCGTGTGGATACGGGTGCGGTACTGAAAGTGAAGAGTCTGAGTAACTTAGTCTAGTGCAAGTGGTAACACGCGGTTTTAGTGGCCCTAAGGTCGCGGGTTCGACCTTTGCTGGCAGCAACAGATTTTTTAATGCAATGCCTACTAAGTAGCAGGCGTAATTATGATTTGTATAATATTATGCTAATTCCAATTGACTTAATTATATTATTAAATATTATTTTTGACTTTTTTTTAAATTTCTTTAGTTGTTAAAAAATAATCTATTCTCTCTCATCCAAATTAAAAAAAACTCTATCGCTATTCTCTCAATTTCCAAATCACGATTTCACCTCTATTTCTTGACTTCTGAACACTGGTGCACTTGGCACTCGGAGAGTTTGGATCCTGGATCCGCCTCTACTCAAACTCCCTAAAGATATCATCTGGTGCGTATCGGATCCTCCAAAAAAATTCAAAAGTAATGCATTTTTGTAGGATTTGAATAGTCTGAGCAACTATGGTTAGGTTAACATATATCAAATTGGAGTAACATTTCCTTCGTGGCAAAACCATTTAATAGTCTCTCTCTGTCAAGAGAAGGTGCGCAAGGCCCCAACACGGAGGTGTGAAAGGTTGTCCACATTGAATTTTAGGAGAGGTAGAGTAAAGAAGTATTGGGAAGAGGTTATTAGATAGGACATGACGCGATTTTAACTTTTGAGGACAAAACTTTAGATGGAAAGTTATGAAGGTCCCGCAACAAGGTGGAAGATCAGTAAGTAATTGAACGTTGTGTCATTTCCTACGAGTAGTGATAGCATTTTTCTCTTAGTTGGGCTATATTACGACTTTTGTTGTTCTGTTTTATTTTACTATACTAATGATTGGTTCTGCTATTTGGTATGTTATGTTACGTTTTCCTTTTTATTTTGTATGTCATCTTTACTTTCATATTATTATGTTAGCTGCTCTAATATCTATTGCTCGTATTGGGGATCTTCTGGGAACAACTCTCTACTTCTTTAAATTAGTGATAAAAATTGCGTACACTCTACCTTCTTTTGATGATGTTTTTCAACTATATGGGACTATTCAGTGGCAGAACCACATTGAATTCAGGGGTTCATTCGAGCCCCTTTCGTCGGAAAATTATATTATTTTTCATGGCAAAATAACTCGGTAGATCCTTGTACTATGTCCGTTTTGTAATGTAGAGATTCCTACTTATATATTTGTCATCTAGATCCTTGAACCTACTAAAAAGCAACATTTTAAATCTTTTGACTATTGATCAGCCTTATGTGACACAAAATCAGCTGAGTTGGAAGAAACGCATGACTGCATGTGTATGGGTGAGAGTGAGAGTCAATTTTGTCATTTTCACATTAAAATAATTAAAAAAAAATAAAAAAACAAAAAAGCACCAGCCACCATTGCAGCAGCCAGCAGCCTTTAAAGCCCCCCCCCCTTGCGGCAACCTTGCCATTGCAGCTACCATTTAAGCCCTCCCCCAACCCCACCCCCCACCCCCTCCTCCTTCAAGCCACCATTGCAGCAACCAGTAAAGCCCCCCCCTCCCCCCACCCAAACAACCAGCCAGTTCCCCACCACCTTTCAGCCGTCCCCCAACCCCTTCACCAGTTCCCCACTTTTCCCACCCCAACCCCAACCCCTTTTTTCATACCATAACAAAGAAAATATAAAACAGACAGTGACGGGTCTCCTCCATTTCCATTCACGATATACACATACACACTACCTCACAATCAAGGGACATACACTTTATCATCAACTTTACCCATTTATTCTCAACCACCACCTCTGCCATCACCGCTGATGATGATGACGACGACCCAATTTTCATTCAAAATTCAATTTTTCAATTATATCAGCTTCAAAATCTCTCACAAAATATCAAAATTCACTGAAAAACAAACAAAATTTAGCAAATCCAATCAAAACTCAACTCTAATTTTCATCCAAAATTCAATTTTATTCAACTATATAAACTCGAAAAACCTCTTATAAAACATCAAATTTCACACAAATAAACTGAAAAACATACAAAATTCAGCATATCCGATAGATCTCAACATAATCAACCTTAATTTCACCAAAAAAAATCTCACCAACCGCAATTTTTTCTCTATAATTCTAAAATTCTTTTTGTTTTTCTAGAGTAGATTGAAAGAAAGAACCAAAAGACTAAGCTTTTCTCAATGGTGAATAATAAAAGTTGTGTTATAGAGAACAAATAGAAAGAGTGGTTTGAGACGTGGAAATATAAATATATATATATAAGTTTATATTTAATATTTTTATCTCTATTTAATATTTAATTTATTATATGGCATTAAAAAATGACGTAAAATTTAATATAATTATTTAAAAATGAAGTGGAGGCGGTTGTGTTACACATAGTGAAATAGGGTTTAAAATGTTATTTTTTAATGGGTTCAAGGATTTAGATAACAAAGGAGTATCCACATTACAAAACGGATATAGTATAAGGGTCCACTAAGCTATTTTGTCTTTTTTCATAATAAAAAATATTTTTATTTATATATAGTAGATGTTGAACTCCTTCAATTAATCCGTATATTTACTTCTGAACCTTAAAAAAAAAAAATTCTAATTTCGCCATTTAGAAAAGTTTCAAAAATTCCAAAAACAAGGAAAAGGGCATTTGTACTTTCATCAATCTAATTTAGGCACCAAGATTCAAAAGCAACTCTTATTTATTTCATGATCAAATACAACTCTAATTTTTAAATATTATTTTTTATTTTGAAAATAAAAATTACTTCCTCCGTTTAAAAAAAGAATAATCTAGTTTTTTTAAGTCTGTTTAAAAAAGAATGATCTATTTTCTTTTTTGGTAATACTTTAATTTCAACTTTTCACGTGGTATGTTTAGGGCCACAAGATTAAATGACATTTTGGTACATTTGACACAACTTCAATTTAGGTTCACAAGATTCAAAAATCTTCTTTATTTTCTTAAATTTTGTGTCAAGTCAAAGTAGATTATTCTTTTAAATGGACGGAGTACTTTATTCTATTTTCACAATGAAACATGATCAAACGGGTGCTTCCGAGCTATATAAGAAAAGGATAAATTTTCTTGAAATTTTCCTAAAAAGGTCAGAAAGTATTATTAAAAAATAAAACCAACAAAGAGGGTCCCTTGCATTTTACACCCCAAAGTATTTTTCTTTCTTTAAATTGCACCCTATCCTATTTATTTTTACAATTTACACCCTAACCTCTTGGGTCCCTTGCATTTTACACCCCAAGGTGTCTTCCTTTTTTTTTTTTGACTTACATCATATCCTATTTTTTTTTACAATTTACACCCTAACCTCTTTATTTCCTTACTAAATAATAAAATTATTTTTTAATTATTTTTTAATTAGGGTAAAATAGAAATAACAATATACTCCCTCCGTTCTATTTTACTCGTTCCAATTTGATATTGCAAATTGATTAGGAAAACAATTAATAACATGACTATTTTACCATAGTACTTTTATTAAATAATATTTACATTTTAATTTAGAGATAAAACAATTAATACTAAGGGTAAAAAAAGAAAGAAAATTGTCTTGTCTTGATTAATGAAAAATAATAAGTAAAATAAAAACTCGAATTAGGAAATTTGAAACGAGTAAAATAAAACAGAGGACTTGTTATTTTTCATTAATCAAGACAAGACAATTTTTTTTTCTTTTTTACTCTTAGTATTAATTATTTTATCTTCAAATTAAAATGTAAACATTATTTAATAAAGGTATTATAGTAAATTAATCATGTTATTAATTATTTTTCTTAATCAATGTGCAATGTCAAATTAAAACGAGTAAAATGAAACGAAGGGAGTATATTATTATTCCTATTTTATCCTCATGAAAAAATCATTAAAAAAATAATTTTACTGTTTTGTAAGAAAATACAAAGATTAGGGTGTAAACTGTAGAAAAGAAAAAATAGGGTATAAATTAAAAAAAAAAAGATATCTTAGAATGTAAAATGTAAGGGACTCAAGTGGTTAGGATATAAATTGTAAAAATAAATAGAATAGGAGTGCAAGTGAAAAAAAGAAAAACACTTTGAATGTAAAATGCAACGACCCCAACAAAGATTAAACTCACCTTGATGACCATGAATCAGATCTGCCAATATTGAACTTTGTATTCTTAAATTAAAGAGAGAGGAAAAAAGATTTATTTATATTATTGTGAATGAAAGAACAGAGAACAAGTGGAAAAGGAGAAAACAGTCTCATAAAAAGACAGGCTCATTTATAAACTCCGCTGACGTTTTGATCCCCAAAGTCTACCCTGTGGGCCAGCTAATGTCTGAATTTGTCTTCTTTTTTTTTTTTTTAACCCATTTCAGTAAAGAATATTTGCCAATAAAATTTACTTCTTTCCTTTCAAAATAATTTACCTTTTTTTTTTTTTAAAATACTTATTTCAATTTAGTTATCTCTTTTATAAAATTAAAAAAATATTACTCACTCCGTTCCAAAATAATTAAATTATTGAAACATGAAACACATCTTAAAAAAAAAAGTCAAAGACATAAATTAATCATGTTTTTTCATTTTTGCCCTTTTCAAATTCCAAAACATTAGTAATGATAGTTGAAACTCACCTTGGAAATTTAATTAATGAAGGGTAAAATTGAAAAAAAATTCCAACATCTAATATGAATAATGAACAATTCAATTATTTTGAATACTAAAAAATGCTCCAACAATTGAATTATTTTGGAATGGAAGGAGTATTATATTCTTTCAATACTATTTTTATCATTAAATAATTAGATAAAGTGTATATGCTCAAATTTATATTTTCAAAGTATAATTAATAAGACAACTTTGATACAAGAAACCTCTAATAAATTTTTCTTTAAGGAAAATGTCAAGTCAATAAGGATCAATTATTGTGAAACCGAGAGAGTAGTACTTACTCCCCGTTCACCTTTAATTGTCCACTTAAAATAATATCAATTTTAAAAATTAATAGATAATTTATCATTATTTGTCCACTTTATCTTTGCTATTAAATATGAGAAAATAGTTTATTACCACCTTGAACTATACG
>NC_061113.1:51763784-51887057 GCF_002878395.1 Capsicum annuum | reverse complement strand
CGTATAGTTCAAGGTGGTAATAGAGAATTTTTTCATTAAATATTATTCATTACTCAATGCATTCTGTAAAACATTAAAATTATTATATTCAACAAGTGACATAGTAAAATTACTTTATTATTTACTATTTCTTAAGTTGTGTGTCAAGTTAATAGTGGACAAGTAAAGATTGGCGAAGTAAGTATATTGCTTTTGAATTATACATTCGACTTGAAAAACCTATGAACTTTACCAATTGAAATAATTACTTGAAAAACATATGAACTTTACGAATAAAAGTAATTACTTGAGATAAGAGGGAGTTGCTCAGATGGTAAGCACTGCTTACTTTTAATCTGAAGGTTGTGAGTGCAAATCATCAAGGAAGTAAAAAGGATCAGAGCTTCTAGAAAAGGCAGGATCGGCATAACCACTAGGCCACTAAAGCAATCGCTTGGGGCCAACAAAAAATTGAGGCCCCATTTTTTCTTAAACATATAATTAAACATGTTTGTTAAAGATATATATAAATACTTATAAATTTAAAAATACATATCTGATACGGAAGTAAAATATTTAATGTGGATACAACTAATTTTTAGGGGAATAAAACATCATTTGGTCTACGTGTGGGAAACTAAATTTCCTTAGTTATTTCCTAATAACTTGGACTACAATATTATCACCTTATATTCATCTTTTCTATAATTTTATTCTCTTTTTAATTATTTTTATCATTATTATTGCGCGCTCTCTCGCTCCAAAATTTATACCGACAACTGTTGGGTTCGAAATATAGAGGGCGTCATATGGAAGCTTAAAGTTTACAAATCAAGATGATGATAATTCAGATTACAAAGAAAAACATACTAAAAATCTATTATTGATATGATTTGGTCAAGCGACCTATATATTGAAAACTAATATAAAACAACAACAACAACAACAAGCCTAGTGTATTCCCACAAAGTGAGGTCTGGGGAGGGTAAGATGTACGAGTCCATACCACTACCTCCGAAGAAGTAGAGAGGTTGTTTCTGATAGACCCCCGGCTCAGAATCTCGAATAACACACCAAGATCGTATTGAAACATGTAACAAGAAAGGTTGGCATGCAGACATAAGAAATAATAGAAATAAATATCAGTGAAGTACGAAATAAGAGAAATATGAGCAATACGAAATAAGAAATAAGAACCAGGACACCCACTTACCCACCCCACCCGAACTCACCTGGCTAAAGGCTCCTACTCAAGGACATAGGCCTGGGATTACTGCCCGGATACGCACTCGCTCTCTTAACACCTAACCACAATCCATACACTCGCCCTAACTTTCTACCCTAATCCGCGACCTCCACATCTTTCTATCTATGGCCATGTCCTCAGTGAGCTGCAGTTGCTCCATGTTATGTCGAATCACCTCCCTCCAGTATTTCTTTGACCTACCTCTACTTCTCCTAAAGCCATCTAAGGCCAGCCTCTCACACCTCCGAACTGGGGCATCCGTGCCATTCCTCATCACATGCCCAAACCATCTAAATCTTCCTTCTCGCATCTTATCCTCCATCGAAGCCACTTCTACCTTCTCTCGAATAGTTACATTCCTAACTCTATCCCCTCTAGTAAGTCCACACATCCATTGCAACATTCTCATTTCCGCCACCTTAAGTCTTTGGATGTGGGAGTTCTTGACTAGCTAACGTTTCGCTCCATACAGCATGGCCAGATGGACTGCCACTCTGTAGAAATTTCCTTTAAGCTTAAGGGGAACCTTCTTATCACACAACACTCCCGAAGTGAGCTTCTACTTCATCTACCCTGCTCCAATACATTTAGAGACATCCTCATCAATTTCGCTATTCCTCTGGATAATAGACCTAAGATACTTAAGACTATCCATCTTATAAACAAACTGGGAATCTAACCTCACCACCACTTTATCCTCCTGAATCGCATCACTAAACTTGCATTCCAAATATTTCATCTTGGACCTACTCAACCTGAACCCCTTAGATTCCAGGATTTGCCTCCAAACCTCCAATTTCTCATTCACACCTCCCGCGTCTCATCAATCAACACTACATCATCCGCAAATAACATACACCAAGGCACCTCACCCTGAATACTCCGCGTCAACATGTCCATCACCACTGCAAAAAAGAAAGGGCTAAGAGTCGAACCCTGATGCAGACCTGTCTCTACTGAAAAATATCCTAAGACACCTCCCTCCATCCTCACCCGAGTCTTCTCTCCATCATACATGTCCTTAATAGCTCTAATGTACACCACTAGAACACTTTCACCTCTAAGTATCTCTAAAGAACCTTCCTAGGGACTTTGTCATACGCCTTCTCCACGTCGATGAACAACATGTGCAAATCCCTCTTCCTTTCCCTATACTGCTTTACCAATCTCCTCACCAGATGGATTGCCTCTATCTTTGAGCAACCAGGCATAAAACGAAACTGATTCTCCAAAATGGACACTACTCTCCTCAATCTCCACTCGACCACCCTTTCCTAAATCTTCATAGTATGACTCAACAACTTAATACCCCTATAGTTGTTGCAACTCTGAACATCGTCCTTGTTTTTATATAACGAAATCATCGTACTCCATCTTTAAGCCTCAAGCATTCTCATAGTCTTAAAAATGACATTAAACAAATCTGTCAACCACCTTAAACCTGCCTCACCAGCATACTTCTAAAAGTCCATCGGAATCTCATCTAGCCCCGTCTTCCTAACGATTTTCCTCTTTGACCTCCTCAACCTTAAAACATCTATAGTAGCTAAAATCACGGCTCTCCTCCGAGCGCTCCAGCTTTCCTAGCACAATGTTTCTGTCTCCCTCGTTTAAAAGTCTATGAAAATACTCCTGCCATCTCTTATTAATGTGAACATCCTCCACCAAAACTCTTTCGTTCTTACCATTAATGCACTTCACTTGATCGAGGTACCGACCCCTCATTTCCCTAGCCTTAGCAAGCCTATACAACCTTTTTTCCCCACCTTTCTCCTCTAACCCCGCGTATAAGCTCTCAAAAACTGCTGCCTTAGCAGCCGTAATAGCTAACGTAGCCTCTTTCCTTGTCACTTTATAAGCCTCCCTGTTCACCCACTTCTCCTCTTCATCTTTACTCTCGATCATCTTAACATATGCCTCCTTCTTAGTCTCCACTTTCTTCTTAACTTCTTCATTTCACCACCAGTCCCCCTTAGTCGACCTGCCCGAGCACTTGAGACACCTAACACCTCTCTAGCCATCTCCTTGATGAAGCTGATAGCCTTATCCTACATACCATCCACGTTTCCCCTACACTCCCATGCCCCCATTTCCGCCACCCTCTTTCCTATCTTCAGCGCACTGACTGGCATCAAACCACCCCACTTGATTCTAGGTTGACCCTCTCCGACCCTACTTTTTCTACTCTTCTTGATAAATAAGTCCATCACCAGAAGCCTGTGTTGAGTTGAAAGATGCTCACTCGAAATGACTTTACAGTTTTTACATAGAACTTTATCCCCCTTCCTAAGCAGGAGAAAGTCAATCTGAGTCTTGGATAAAGCACTTCAAAAGGTAATCAGATGATCCTTCTTCTTCAGAAATCTCAAGTTCACAACCACCAGCCCAAAATCCCTCATAAAGTCCAACAGGGCAACCCCCTTACCATTTTTATCGCCAAAACCAAAACCTCCGTGCACATTATCATAACCTCCTGGACATGCCCCAATGTGCCCATTGAAGTCTCCCGCTATAATAATCTTTTCCAAGCTAGGCACGCTTCTCACTACCTCATCCAAAGCCTCCCAAAATCTCTCCTTCACCTCCTCATCCAAGCCTAACTGGGGTGCATAAACACTACACACATAAAGTGTAAACCCCCCAACGACCAACTTAACCGTTATTAGCTTATCACTGATCCTCTTAACCTTCACCACCTGCCCTCTAAGATCCTCATCCACTAAGATGCCCACTCCATTTCGACGCCTGTCACTACCTGAGTACCACAACTTGTGCCCATCCACATCCCTAGCCTTAGACCCTACCCACTTAGTCTCCTGCACACACATAATATTAATCCTCCTCTTCTTGAGAATCTTCACCAACTCAACGGACTTACCCTGAAGGGTCCCAATATTCTAAGACCCTACCCTCAACATATCACCTCTCGCCTCCCTCTCCAACCCCTCATCGAACCAACCCAAATATCTAGCCTTGAACCCACACCTACCTCTGCCCTCCCTTTTCCACCTTTTTCTAAAACAGATCCCAACCCCAACCCCCTTAACTTCCTTGGACATAACCCTATTCCATCATCAACCCCCTCAGCGACTACTCAACAAACAAAACACAAACAAAAAAAACCAGCAGCAAACAGACAAGCAAACAAAGCAACAACAGCAAAAATAGTATAAAAGCAGCAGGCAAGTACCGAAAAATAACAGGAAATAGCAATACAATAAAACTATACTGTAAAGAGTAACTAAAATAATAGGTTCAGATGTCACCGAAGTTTTTCTTCTTTGCTGGTTGTGGCAAACTTATTGTCAAAAAGGTTGCCGAACTTGAGTCGTCAGAAAGAGTCCGTTAGGGCCTCGTCGAAAAGTCACTGGTGCATCTTGTTGCTGTTACCGGTAGCTGGTCATTGGTTGTCATCGTCACCCACTGTTTTAAACTCGTCTATGGTTGGAGCTGTAGTCTACGCCATCGTCGGAGTTGAGACAGCGAAAACCCTAGATCCATCGTCAATAGTAGCATTAAAGGTGGAAAAAAACTCAGGAGAGAGATTGGTGGGGAGAGAGAGAACTGGGGAGGGAGATAACAAAGAAGATGGATTAGTCCTTACCTATACCAGCGCGTCAAATCCTTCGCTGGCGTCGGAGTCGCCGATCAGTCCAAGTTACCATTTGAGATGAGATAAACATTTAAGAGCGTTCAAACAGAGAGCAAGAGTCCTTTTTTCAAAAACTAATATAAAAACGTATTAAAAAACTATATTGTGGATACTATTATGTTATGGTATGAGAAGTGGTTTTTCTATTTTTAGATGTTCAAAACCTTTCCTCCAAGAAAGAGGTTAGCCAAATATGAAAAAGTTTTATATTTTTCTATAAGGAAAAGTAAAAGTATTTATGGTTACTTTTATTTTCTTTCTAAGAAAAGTAAAACTTAAATTTGGTAAGAAAATCAGAGCAAAAATTCTAACAAATCTCCCCTTTTTGGTTTGATTTTC
The DNA here is from genome assembly GCF_002878395.1 of Capsicum annuum. Lineage (NCBI taxonomy): Eukaryota > Viridiplantae > Streptophyta > Magnoliopsida > Solanales > Solanaceae > Capsicum > Capsicum annuum. The sequence continues at coordinate 51,881,841 of NC_061113.1, read as the reverse complement.
TTCGCTTGATCCGCTTTTTTTACATTTTTTAGATCTGTTCTTCACATAGTCTTCATTATTGCTGCTTGGCATGCTTAAAAATTGAGCTTTTGGGTTAAAAATATATATAAAAAATTAAGTGAAGGCCCCTTGTTAGAATTTGACTTTAGACCTCTGGCCCTAGGGACAAAACTACAGTAAAACAAGGGCCCAATAACTTTTGTGTAGAACCAGCACTAGCATTAGAAATTCTAGTAAATATATATAGATATTATGGTATGAACTCATATCAAAACTAAAGAAGATGGTTCAGTGGCACAGTGAAGCTATGAAATATTGCTCTGTTGCAAGTTGTGTGGGTTTGAATCCCATTCTCAACATTATTTTTTTATCCTTTTTTGCTATTATTATATGTGACTATTTTTTTATTCTTCAAAACTGAAATTTAAATGTAAGTTGATGATAAAACTAACAAATCTATACATAATATAAAGGAAGATCATGGAGAACGTAATGTGACACCTCCCAATGAACTTCATTCCTATTTTTTTTCTCCTTTTTGAGTATTTTTTAATCTTCTCAATTATTATTATTGAAAAATCAGCTCCATGAGTCGCACCTCTTTATTTTCATAACATCTACATTTAACCACACTCATAACATCCACTTTAATAACACATTTTTATTTTCATAACATTTTCTCTTAATCACATCTCTTCTATTTTATAAGCCCCAAGACTTTTATGTTTATAACTCTCAATTGTTTAATGCAAAACTATATGCAAAAACTACAAAAGTCTGGACAATATTCCATTTTAGATGTGAAGAAAAAAAAAGAATTATTGTAATAGTATTATGTAGGTACAAAGAGAAAGATGACACGAAGGGTAAATAGGAGTTGAAGGGTAGAAGAACAGAAACACTGAAACTGGTCGTACGAAGGAAGATGGTCATATTATCGATGGATAATATATTTATTGATCGGCAATGTTATTCAGGTGCCATGACTACAATGGTAAAAGAAGACAAGTATGTGTTGTCAACTTGAGATGTTGGGAGGATAAGTGGATTTGGTGTTGTAGATGCATTCATTTTATTTATCAAAATTGATAGTCCTTTGTTACTACTTCATCTGTCAATCCCTTTTTTAAATCTGAGATTGCACAATCATCTTACTTTGTTCTGCTGTCTTTACTTTCTTATTTGGATGACCTTATTATTGCTCATCAAATTAAATCAAATCACAAGTTATGGTGAAAAAAAACTAAAAGAGGTATACTAAGCATCATATTGTAAAGTCTATCTTTATCTTTTTACGTATGCCTCCGGTCCAATCAAGAAAAAGATAAAATTTTATTGCATAAAGATAATAAGGTGGGGATAGAAACACTATCCATACTCGTGAAGAAGCAAAAAGTTAATTATATAAGGATTGTAACACAAAGTTGCTGCATCTTCTAAGGCTGTATATAGACTAGATTTATTTTTTTTTGGGTTTCATAGCGTTACTTTTGAAGAGGTAATTATTATGTTTGAGTGTGGATCTTTTGTTATTTTCGCATGAATAATTTAATTAGTTTCAATCACTATGTAGTATAACTTATGGATTATTTTATTTTTATATAGTACGTGGTTATTTGTATAACAATATCTAATTTTCATTATGCAGCTACCTACCGGTGTTTGGTGTATTAGAAATTAAATTGGATTATACAATGAAAAATTCAAATTTATTGATACTTTTAGCAACATAATTAGGTGATTTTGCCAATATAGATTAATATTAGGTAAGTTTGTTTATGATAATTGCACACGTTCTTGAAAGTTTGGGTGTCCACTTTAGCGGTGCAGTTGGGAATCAACAATGGGAAAATGCTTGATCCTTATCGAAATTCACTTAATCCCAGTACTAAAAAAAATTAATATATGGTCAAAATTGATTGTTACCGAATCTGGAGGTAGTTGATCTTATTTTTATTTTAATTCATAGTTCTCCGATGTTAATGACAAGATAATTTTGTTATGGATCAACCAAACAATGGTTTATCGTATATATTTTTTAATAGAGAAATTTATTATTTTTATCCCAAAAAAGAATGTTTGTTATTAAATGATTCTGTTTTTAAAAATATTAAATATATATTATTTTAGTCACAATATCATTTTCTTTTTTCTTCAAATTAATATTTTCTGAAATTAATTAAGAATTTTAAATATATGTTAAAATATTTTTATGATCGTCCGAAGCTCGAACATAACTACTAATGAGAGAATAATAGTTACTAGGGGGTTTGGGCTGTAGGTGACAAAAGAGTTTTAAAATGAGGTGTAGGTGACATAAGTCTTAATAATTGAGTGGAGATGACAATTACTTTATTATGGATTAATAAAGTTGCGTAAGTTTGAGAATTGCCTAGAAGTTTTTAAATTTACACTTTGATCCAAATGTTTACCTAATATAACAAAAAATGGAGAAAAAAAGACGTCTTTCTCTCTCTTCTCATCCATTGTTATTTTCTCTCTCTTAGCGATTTTTGTTGTTCATTGTTGTTGCTACTTTATTCATCATCTTCTGCTTCATTATCATCATCTTCTACTTTATTATCATCTTCATCTTCTTCTTGTTGACCATTGTTGTTGTTGTTACCACTACTATTGATATTTGACCAAATTCTTAGGTCAAATTTTGTTTCGTACATCATTTTCCACTTGGCATTACTTCATAGGAGACTTTAGTAAGTCAAATTATGATTTTTAGTTGAATTTGTCAGTTGGGTAACTGCTATTATGCTATTTTTTCAACAATAGATAGCACGCGAACATGAATGCAACAAAAGAGCCATCTGTTTAAACAGATCTATTTCAATGAAAGACTCATATGTTGGATTCATGTTTATGGTTCTATAGTGCCGTAACATGAATCGAATAGATGGGTCATCTGTTGTAATATATGACCCATCTATTACAACAGATTAGTTATCTGGTGCCATGATAAAAATTTGTTACAACAGATTAGTAACCTATTACAATAGAACCTGAAATCAATTCCAACAGACATGTCTGTTGCAATAGGGTAAATATCTGTTGCAACAGATTATTAACTTATTACAACAGAACTTGAACTCGATTCCAATAAACGATAAATATTTGTTGCAACATATTAATAACCTGTTGCAATAGAACTTGACCTCGATTTTAATAGATTATCGTTTGTTGCAACAGGTAAGTGATTTGTCATAATAGGTTAATTATCTATTATAATATATCACTCATCTGTTGGAATCAGCTTCAAAGTTGCCTCAGTTCTATAACATCAATCCTAACAGGTGCTTTATCTTTTGCAACAGATATATAGTCTGTTATAATATATGATTCACCTATTTCAACAGATGACTCATTTGTTAAAATCAGCTTCAAGAGCGTAACATGAATCCCAATAGGTAAGTAATCTATTGCGACTGATTACATATCAGTTGGGATTAATTTACGACACTATAAAATCACTATTAACTTTTTTTAACAATGAATTAATTAGGTACCACTAATGGAGGGATCAATAACAATAGGGGTGCATTGTCATGGTCAATGGATCGAGAAGAACAATAGATATGTATGGCATTGGAAGAAGGGTAAAATGATGGAGACGATAACTATGACAGTCCAAAGTGATATTTCGTATGATGATTTTGTGAACTTAATTACTAGCTATTGTGGGCTGAATTGTCAACTGGAAGAACTCGTTATCAGCTACATGCACAACTTCTTTGAAAATCAGAAGGTACTGCCTTTCAAGATAATTGATCAGGTTTGATTGGATGCTTATCTTAGTGATTCATCCAGGCTAGTTTTAAGGGTGTATGTGGTTGAAAAGACGAGAGAGAATAAGAACCAGAATGTAGAAGAACAACAAAAACAAGACATATTTAATGATAGGTAGGATGATCTAGACATGAATATTTCGGATGATGATCAAACACTTATGCCCGTTGAGGTGACCGATATGGTATACAGTTCTTCTCAATCAATACAGAACAAAAATCTTCAAGATAATGGGACCGACTTTTTCAAAGGAATGTCATTCAAGGACAAGAATGAACTATCTACGACTTTGTTTATTTCTTGCTTGAAAAAAGATTTTAGAATAAAGAAGGTGATTAATTCGAGCAGTGTCTTTAGCTACAAATGTGTTAATTCAAACTACAAATGGTGGTTGAGAGTGGTGAAGTATGTAAGTTTTGACAGATTCATCATTCATAAACATAAAAAGGATCATACATGTGGTTTGGAGCACATCTCGGGCGAAAATCCTCACACCACGGCAAAGGTCCTTGGTGAATATTTCAAGAGTTATTTCCCCTATGGCAAAAGCCCTTCTACAAGGGTTATGGCCAATTAACTCCTTACGGAATTGGGTGTACTGGTTAGTTATTGGAAGATATATACGTCCATGATAATTGCCAAGGACTTGGTTAGGGGGACACACGAGCATGGGTATGCATTCCTAGATGCCTACCATTACATGATTGGTCCATAAATCCCAAAAGTAAGACGATATTGCATGTTGATGAAAATGAAAGGTTTAAGTACTTTTTTGTATCCTATGGTGCTTGGATTCAAGGTTTTCGACATTTGAGAAAAGGCATAACCATCAACAGTATCTTCTTGAGAAGTAGGAATAATGGAGTTCTACTAGCGGCGGTGGCACAGGATGTGGAGAATCACATCTTTCGTATCTCTTTTTGTGTAGCGGACAAGGAATGTGATCCTCTTATAGATTTTTGTTTGAATAACTATGAAGCTATGTCGAAGATACCGAAGAGTTATGTTTTGTTTCGGATAGGCATCCAAGTATTCCAAAGATGGGTTCAATTTTTTTTCACTTTAGCTTACTTTGGTTGTTGCATCAGGCATCTTGGAGAGAACATTTAGACCAACTATCACAACGAAAGGGTTGTGACCTTTTTTTATAGAGCAACTAAATCATATAGTAGAGAGGAATTTTTAGACCATTTTAATCAAATAACAGATGTGAATCCCAAGGTATCAAAACTTGTCATATGTGTCGATTTTGAGAGATGAAGCCGGGCATTCTGTCTGACAGATAGGTATATTCTTATCAATTTAATGTCTTGTTTGAGTTACAAGTTTAGTATGATGTCATACTAAGTGATTCTTTTGTATAGGTACAATATTATGACATCAAACATAGCTGAATCGATGAATTCATTATTTGGCGATGAAAGAGAATTTCCCATCAAGGCTATGTTTGAAGTAATAAACAAGAAGTATGGTCGATTTTTTAACAAAAGATGTGTGCAGTTCAAGGGCCCTAAAAGAACCAAATTTTTTCTCAAAATTGAAAAAATAATATCAATGAACATCAGTTTGGGGAATATGTTATCATCTCATAAAATAGCAGATTACAAATTTAGTATCATCGGTAGTGGTAATGTTGCCATGGTCGATCTTCAAATAAGATCTTGTACATGTAGAGTTTTTAACTTAGACAAAATACCTTGTCCACATGCCATGGCAGTGCTTCGAGCTCAATATGGTCCAAAATATGGACCTAAAGTTTACAAGAACTTCTCTCAATATTATTCGGTGGAAAATTATGAAATGACATATAGTGTGCATATTACTTCGGTGCCTTCCAAAGAATCTTGGGTTGTTCCTGCAGAGCTTTTGGGGAGATTAATACCTCCTCCATATATTGAACCAAGCACTATCAAACCGAGAAAAAAGTCATATAATAGAAGGAATGGAGTCGGAGAATCATTTTCATCAAGAAAAACAAGTGCTCTGTATGTAAGCGCACTGGCCACAAAAGAACTACATGCCCGGATCATAATCCACCATGATCGTTGTAATTGTAGAAACTTGTGTTGTTGTTTGTTGTGGACTTTTATATATTTAAATCATTGTTGTGAACGTAATGTTATTATTTATTATATATAAAATATCTTTTTTAATAACTTGTGCATCAATAAAAAGAGGCAAAACATGAACTAAATAATACAACAGACCTCAATTATTCTAAACAGATTATCCATCTATAACAACAGATGGACATTAGCTGGAAGAACACAACACAGTTCCATCAAACTGGAATGTTTTCCTCCAACAGATGAAAAATCTGTCACAACAAATGGATAATCTGTTGACAGAAACCCAACCGATGACCAATCTGTTCCAACACATGGTTCATCTATTGAAAGAACTCAAAAGCCAAAATTTTATTGCTAGTGGATTCAAACTTATCCTTACCTCCAACCATTGACATATTAACATGTATGTTTAGAAGAAATGGACAGAATGAAAATTGAATAAGAACTAAAAAGCCAAAGTCGACTAAAAATAATTTTTTCATAAAATGAAAAATAAAATACATTAGGTATAGATCCGATATAGAAAAATTAAAATACATATGCTAAATAAAAAAACACATTTTAATTATCATCATCATCATCATCATCATCATAAATGATAGCCGACCAGTCAACTCGCAGCAGCAGGGCCCTTACAACCTCTGTATCTCTCTGAACATCGTCACTCTCACGGTGACCAACTCCTTTGTAGGTCATTATCCTGCCTCTAAAGTTCCTGCACTATGTCATACAAAATAGCAATGTACCAAACAAGATCAACTATATCTAGAACACTCATGAATTGACAAATATAAAGAAAAGAATCCAAATGTAATACAACGTATACTACAAACTGGTAGATTAACACCGAAAAAATTACCTCAACGAGAAAGGAATATGCTCTTTGAAGAGAAGTGGTTAAAGAAGTCACACGAAAAGAAAAAATATAAGAAATAAATAAAGTTTAGAAGAATAAAGATTTAGGAGGGACCTATTTATAGAGGATTGAATTTGGATATGTAAGGATAAAAGGCACGTCTGTTCAGTGCAAAAGGCACATTTGTTCAGCTCCATTGCATTAATTATATTCAAATTGGTGGAATTTTATCTTCTGTGAAAATTCATGACTTTTTCTTTCACATTAATACTTCTCACCTTTTCAAAAATTTGAGACTTGATAACAACCGGTATTATTGAGTTGTTACAATAGATCGTCCATTTGTCGCAACAGATTTAGCATCTGTTACAACAGATGGTCTGAATGTGCAACAGATGGTCTGTCAAAACAAATTTACCATCTATTGCAACGGATGGTTTGTATGTGCAACAAATGAGACATTTGTTGTAATATATGTATTATTTGTTGCGATAGATGGACCATCTGTTGGAGGAGATGTTTTGATTTTTTCTAATAGCTGATTCATTAGTTGCAACAGATGAAGAATTTAGTTTATCAGCTGTTTTGAATGTGTTAGATAAAAAGTCATGACTCTTCACCTCTTTTTTAATAGTAATCACATACGTTTAGATGAATAAACACTATGTGGTCTATCGCAACACATTTACCATCTGTTACAACATATGGATTATCTATTGTGAAAGATGGACCATATGTTGAAGGAGATATTTTGATTTCTTCCAACAATTGATTAATCGGTTGCAACAGATGGAGATTTTGATTCATCAGCTATTTTGAATGTGTTAAGATAAAAAGTCATGATTCTTCACACTTTTTTTTGTAATAGTCATCACATGTGTGCAGATGAATAAACAATAATGTTTGACATATCCTGATGGGGTAGAAAGAATAAGGTGCGTGCAATAGATCAACTTTTATGCGTGGGAGTTATGTATATTATTGATCAGGCTACCGTGACAGACACACATAAAATGCAATGATTTTTTGAATGCAATATTTTATCGATTAGACACTGATTCTTCAAACAAGATCCTGTATTTAGTTTGATAGGTACAAACTGATAAGGCCGAAGGGTTTCAAAATAGTGCTGTCGATACCCTATTACAATTTAATGACGGTTTATTCTCATATTTTTGTGTCAAGTTTGGGGAAGTGTTCAAATTTTTGGCGGTAGTGTAAATATCCAATAGTGATTAGACCATTTTAATGGTGAAATGGACTTCTTGAAAGGCCTCCGAAGCCTCACACTGCAACAAACAATGATGGAACCAATAGAAATTCCCCTGGTCTAAATTTCTATGGATGGATTGCTGGAGGAGACTTTTATATAGAAGGAGGTGCTTGGGAGAATACCTGTACCGAAAGGGAGAGGTGAAGAAGGCTATATATCATCTCAGACCTTTTTTAAGAGAAAACATAGAGAAGAAAGCAAGGAACTTCCAGTGAATCTCGCCAATGAAATTGACATGAGAAACAAAAAAACTGGATGAGCTTCAAATGTGAAAGTACATCCAAATATAAAAATTTATCAGTTGTTGAAGAAAAAAGAAGAATGGTCAACAGGACCGGAGTTGGACACTTTGCTAGAGAATGCAACTAGCGAGTGTGGCCTCAATGAAGACTCCCACAAAGTGCAGGACCTGAACTCTTAGGACGAAGCTTCGCAAGCACAGGAAGTTTGTAAGATTATCGGTCAGAATTGAAATATAAACCAATGACTCCTAAATTAAAAATAAGGAAATCTAAGGCATCAATTTCTGAAATCTAACTTGCATGCCATGCCTTCTATTTGTGGCTATGATCAGGCCAATGGCAGTAGAAATAAAAAGGTCTGAAGTTGGGCAAAAATCCCGTTCCTTGTTGTTTCCACTGCCTTTGACTTGACCAGAGCCATAAACAAGAGGCATGGGATGCAAGTTTAACTTGAGAAATTTCCACCTTGGCTTGATCCTATATTTTTAATTCAGGAGTAGTTGGTTCAGGTTTTAATTCTGATCGAAAATCTTATCACCTTCTATGCTCGTAAAGCTGCTTCCTTAGAGTTCTGGTCTTGCATTTTGTGGGTCTTCATTGAGGCAATGCTCACTAGTTGTAGTCTCTACCAAAGTGACCATCTCCAGGCCTCTTGACCATTCTTCTTTTTATTCAACGATTGATGGATTTTCATTTTTGGATACACTTTTACATTCGTAGCTCATCCAATTTTTTTATTTTTCATGTCAATTTCATCAGCCAATTTTGCTACACTTTCTTTCCTACCCTATGTTTCTTCTTAAACAAGGTCTGAGATGATATATGGCCTTCTCAACCTCCCCTTTCTCGCACAGATATTCTCCCAAGCACCTTCTGTTGTATAATAGTCTCCTCCAGCAACCCATCCATATAAATTTGGACCAGGGGAATTTCTATTGGTTCCATCATTGTTTGCTGTAGTGCAATGGTTTGGAGGCGTTTCAAGAATTCTATTGCACCATTAAAATCGGTCTAATAATTGTTGAATATTTACACAGAAATATGAGCATAAACTGTCATTAAATTGTAATAGGGTATCGATACCACCTACTTGGTCCCTTAACCTTACCTGTTTGAACCTAACAATCTTAACTGTGAAGTGCCGTATCTTGTTTAAAGGATCAACGCCTAATAGGTAAACAATAAACATTCACAAAGTCATTGTACTAGATATGTGTTTTCATGATAGGTTGATCAGTAATACATACCTCCCATATATGAAGTGGTTCCATCTACAAGCAGCTTATTCCTTTGAACCCATCTTTACTTTAGCCTTTAGTGTTGGTCGGGCAAAAGTGAATCCAGTTTCACTTTTTTTTATCTACAAACAAGAAAAATATATTTGATGTCAAACAAAAGAAGAACAAAAAGAACATTACAAAAGGGTAACACAAGATTGAGTGAATCAACAGATGACCAATCTGATGTAACAGATTATCCATCTGTTCAACCGATGAGGCATTTGTTGCAATAGATAGATGACATGTTGCAACATATGGTTTATCTGTTGGAATAAATCAAACTAGCCTTGCTGCTGGTTTGATTTCTTCAAACAGTTGCTTCGTCTGTACAAAAGGGTAACACAAAATTGAGTGAATCAACAAATGACCAATATAATGCAATAGATTACCTATCTATTTTTACCGATGAGTCATCTGTCGCAATAGATGGATGACATGTTGCAACAGATGGGTCATCTGTTGGAATAAATCAAACCAGCCTTGCTACTGGTTTGATTTTCTTCAAATAGTTGCTCCGTCTATTCCAATAGCTGATTTGTCAGTTGCAACAGTTGAGGAAACTGTTCAACACCACCACCAATAACATAAACAACAAATAAACAACACCATATGTTCCAACACCATCAACAACACAAACACCACATGTTCCAACATGACCACCCCCCCAACACTACCACCACTAAAGTAACAAATAAAAGACATAAAAAAACTATAATGACAACAAGGCTTTTTAAGTTCTCCCAACAAATGACTTTTTTTTGCATACTTTAATAAAAACAGTGGTTCATTCACTCAAGACTTAAAAGTCACCTTTCTTCAATTTTCTCAATAAATAGAAAATGGTAATAGGTATATCATTAATAGCAACAGATGTAAATATCTAATTTAAATGACATGCAAAGAAGAATACGAGATGTAAAAAGCAATAGTGAACCATACCTGCAATGTCAAAAAAGCAAAGGGATCAGAACATCCAGTTTAGTTGAGAAAAGAAATTGATCTGTTGAGATCCGAAAGAATCCTCATCCAAAAAAAGAGAGAAAAGAGAGAAAAAAAGGAAAGAAAGAAAATTAAGAATAAAGAAGAGAGAGATAGATGAGTTGAGTTTCTCATTTCAAGTTTATGGCTGAAGGAGAGAGTATTCTACTCCCTCAGTTTCATATTAGTTGAGTTGGACCCTATAGACTTGGCACATCCATTAAGAATAATATTTATTAGGGGTCTATTTTACCAAATTAGCCTTATTAATTATACTTTGAAAATATAAATTTGAATATATACTACTTGTTTAGTCATTTAATGATAAGGGTATTATTGGAAGAACATATTAAAATCCTCTTGATTTCATCATTAGGAAAACTACATTGAAATAAATATTTTTAGAAAGAGGGTCAACTAAAATGAAATAAAGGGAGTAGATATGGGTTTTAAATATTCATTAATAACTTTTGAGGGGCATGAAGAGACGGTGACATTTAAAAGACTAGATAAGACTACTCACTGAGAAGATTTTTGAGTTATCCAAGTAATAATTTTTACCGTCTTAGTATTTTATATTTTTAATCATGGACAGGAAATACCTAAATTGATTAAAAAAAATGATCTTCAAACATCAAAGTCATACTTTGCAACAGATGACAATTTTTGTTTGAATATTTTCAAAGCTCGGTAATCTGTCATAACAGATGGTAGCGCCTGTTTGATAATTTATAATAGATGAGTAATATGTTGCAACATATGACTTAATATGTTTGATTTTATCCAACAGAAAAGACATCTGTTGCAACAGATTGAACATTTGTTTTATATAATTTCAATTGAGTTCATATGTTAGACTAATACCTTAATTGATTAATCTAGGACTAGGGATGAGTTATCATAGGGTTAACTACAAATTTAATTGAGTCTTTTGGCAATTGCATGATGAGACGGTATTGCATTCCTCATGACCCGAGTCTTTGATCGATCACTCTGAGCTGAACCAATTATTATTACCTTATGTGTTCAACTAATGCCTTAATTAATTAATCTAGGAACATGTACGAGTTCTTATAGGGTTAACTACAACTTTAATTAAGTCTTTTAGCAATTGCATGATAAGACAGTATCGCGTTCTTCCTGACCAGAGTCGTCGATTGATCACTCTGAGCTGAAACAATTCTTATTACCTCATGTGTTCAATTAATACCTTAATTAATTAATCTAGGACCAGGGACAAGTTATCATAGGGTCAAACACAACTTCAATTGAGTTTTTTAGACAATTGCATGATGAGATGGTATTGTGTTCCTCCTGACCAGAGTCGTCGATCGATCACTCTGAGGTGAATCAATTCTTATTACCTCATATGTTCAACTAATACTTAATTGATTAATCTAGGACTAGGGGTGAGTTCTCATATGGTCAACTACAACTTCAATTGAGTCTTTTGGTAATTGCATGATGAGACAGTATTGCATTCCTCCCGACCAGAGTAGTCGATCGATCATTCTGAGATGAACTGATTCTCATTACCTCATATGTTTAACTAATACCTTAATTGATTAATCTAGTACTAGGGGTAAGTTCTTATAGGGTCAACTACAACTTTAATTGAGTCTTTTGGAAATTACATGATGAGATGGTATTGAGTTCCTCCCGACCAGAGTTGTCGATTGGTCACTCTGAGCTGAACCAATTCTTATTACCCCATGTGTTCTACTAATTCCTTAATTAATTAATCTAGAAATAGGGATGAGTTCTCATAGGGTCAACTACAACTTCAATTGAGTCTTTTAGAAATCGCATGATGAGACGGTATTATGTTTCGCCCGACCAGAGTCGTCAATCGATCACTCTGACCTGAAATAATTCTTATTACCTCATGTGTTCAAATAATACTTTAATTGAATCATATAGGACCAGGGACGAGTTCTCATAGGGTCAACTACAACTTCAATTGAGTCTTTTGACAATTGGATGATGAGACAATACTGTATTCCTCCCTACCAGAGTCGTTAATCGATCACTCTAAGCTGAATCGATTCTTATTACCTCATATAATCAACTAATACCTTAATTGATTAATATAGGACTAGGGGTGAGTTCTCATATGGTTAACTACAACTTCAATTGAGTCTTTTGGCAATTGCATGATGAGACGGTATTGTATTCCTTCCTACCAGAGTCATCGATCAATCCTTGTGAGAGGAACCAATTCTTATTACCGCATATGTTCAACTAATACCTTAATTGATTAATCTAGGACTAGGGGTGAGTTCTTATAGGGTCAATTATAACTTCAATTGAATCTTTTGGCAATTGCATGATGAGACGGTATTGCGTTCCTCCTGACCAGAGTCATTGATCGATCACTCTAAGCTGAATTAATTATTATTACCTCATATGTTCAAGTAATACCTTAATTGATTAATCTAGGACTAGGGGTGAGTTCTCATAGGGTTAACTGCAGCTTTAATTATGTCTTTTGGTAATTGCATAATGAGATGGTATTACGTTCCTCCCAACCAGAGTCGTCGATTGATCACTCTGAGATGAACCAATTCTTATTACCTCATATGTTCAACTAATACCTTAATTGATTAATCTAGCACTATGGGTGAGTTCTCATAGGGTCAACTACAACTTTAATTTAGTCTTTTAACAATTGCATGATGAGACGGTATTGCGTTCCTCTTGACCCGAGTCATCAATCGATCACTCTAAGATGAACCAATTCTTATTACCTCATGTGTTTAACTAATTCCTTAATTGATTAATCTAGGAACATATATGAGTTCTCATAGGGTTAATCTAGGAACATATATGAGTTCTCATAGGGTTAACTACAACTTCAATTGAGTCTTTTAGCAATTGCATGATGAGATGGTATTGCATTCCTCTCGACCAGAGTCGTCGATCGATCACTCTGAGATGAACCGATTCTTATTACCTCATATGTTTAAGTAATACCTTAATTGATTAATCTAGGACTAGGGGTGAGTTCTCATAGGGTCAACTATTATGTTAATTGAGTCTTTTGGAAAATGCATAATAGGACGGTATTGCGTTCCTCTCGACCAGAGTCATCGATAGATCACTCTGAGATTAACCAATTCTTATTACCTCATATGTTAAACTAATACCTTAATTAATTAATATAGGACTAGGGGTGAGTTCTCATAGGGTCAACTACAACTTTAATTGAGTATTTTGGCAATTGAATGATGAGACAATATTGCGTTCCTCCCGACCAAAGTCGTCAATCAATCATTCTGTGCTAAACCTATTCTTATTACCTCATATGTTTAACTAATACCTTAATTGATTAATCTAGGACTAGGGTTGAGTTCTCATAGGGTCAATTACAACAGATAGAAGTGCCTATTTGATAATTTACAACAGATGGGTAATCTGTTGCAATAAATGATAATCCATTTGATAATTTACAACAGATGGGTAATCTCTCACAATAGATGACTTAATATTTTTGATAACAGATGGGTAATCTATTGCAACAAATGACTTAATCTAATTGATAATTACAACAGATGCTAATCTGATGCAACAGATTAAATATTTGTTTTTTTACAATTTCAATTGAGTTCATATGTTCAACTAATACCTAAATTGATTAAACTAGGAGCAGGGGTGAGTTCATAGGGTCTACAACGTCAATTGAGTCTTTTTGTAATTGCAAGATGAGAGGGTTAAAAATTACGCATATCTTTTATAAATTTAAAAAATAATTAAGATCAATTCGGACCAAATTAATATTTCCCAAACCTGTCATTCTTTTCCAAAATACAAATCAACCTATACAAATCATCCATTTGCGAGAAAAATATTTCATCATTTCAAATCTTGAGTTCCCACTCTTTTCTCTTTCTCAACAATACAATACAGACAACAACCACTTAACAAATTGTTCAACCCTTCACAACAGATCAATTTTATTCTTATTTTTAACCACATAGGTGTTATTTTTAACTTTATTCTTGCTTGTATCAGTCATTTTTGCTATCTTCATAGGTAACAGAGTTCGAGAAGAGTTCTATATTTTTTATTTTTTTCTAAAAAATAAGGGATTTTAAGTTAATGATGAAAAAGAAAACCTTTAGTTGTATTAGCTTCAAGAATGGGTTTACAATTTTGAGTTTTGATGGTAAAATCATAGGAAGAACTCGAGAAAACCCTAGTTTCTATCGCAGTGTTCCATTGACTATCGTGGTATTATTGGATGGTATTTGTGGTATTGGAGGTTTGGTGGTGATATTGGTGGTCGTCGTGGTGGCATTGGTTGGTGGTGTTTGTGGTGGCATTGGTTGGTGGTGTTTGTGGTGGCTGTCGGTGGTGTCGGTATTCGTGGTATTTGTTGGTGGTGTTGGTGTGTCAATATTAGTGGTGTTTGTAATATATTTTTAAAGATTTATGAATACATGAATTGTAATATAATTTTTGTTTTTCTATTATTTGTAGGTAAAACATGTCTCCTAAAAGAAAAGAAAGTAAAAGTGGATCAACATCTGACCACCCAACAAAAAAGGCTACAATACAGAGGGATTTAGAGGAGCTTCCTGAACAATCTCAGTCAGGGAAAAGTGAAGCTGAGGATAGATATGAAAACAACATTTAGGGAGGTGGATAAGGGTCTATAGATGGTGATGAAGAAAATGAAAGTGAGAAAGAGGAGGAATTACAGAGTGAGAAAGAGGATGATCATCAACATGATGATAATGGATCACCAATGAGGCGTGAATTAATATCGACATCCTATCATAATCCTGTCAAAACTTTTAGTATTGACAGGTTTAAAGTTGCGATGCCGATAAATGACCATGAAAATAAACTAAAACTAACTGGTGAACTTATACTTAAATGTCAGTTGGGGAAACCTTTTAATTATTTTAGGAATATTATGAAGAAGGAAAACATAGATGAACTTTTTAAGAGGAGCTATTTTGGATGCTTTCTTGAGCTGCCCGAGGACCCCTTTGCCTATTTCCAAATGAGGATAGTATATGGTCTTCTCAAGAGCAGAATCAAGTATGTGGGAAATGATAATGATTCGGAGGAGGGGGCAAAAAAAAGATCGATGAAATCTGGATCAACTACTATGGCAGGCAAGTTTGTTTTGGCTTGCGAGAGTTTTCCATAGTGACGAGCTTGAGATATGATCATCTAGAAGAACCTCCTATCGCCAAGGGAACACCCCGTAAAAGATCCAAGGCAATCAACAAAACCAACAAACTCAAGGAAAAAATGGATGGGTTGTTGGAAATTGCTCAATGTGGCTACAAAGCATCGAATTTGTTGACAGATCTCAGGGATAAAACCATACCAAAGCAGTACAGGGAGAAATTGTGCTTAGTTTGGTTTGCCCATTTGGTTATATTTGCAAGAGACGTCAACAAGGTCATAAAAGATGTTTTATTGGTGCGTGCTGAGGATTTTGATAAATTCATCAATTATCCCTGGGGATACGACAACTTTTACTTGACTTTCCAATATTTATTGACAAAGCTATCCTCAGGCATGACCATATTATATGGCTTTCCTTGGGATTTCATGGTAAAATTAATCACTATTTTTACTCATCCATTAATTTATATTGAATATAGTTATTAGAGTATGACTTTTTTGTTTCTTGCTTTCTGTTTACATTTTTTAGACTTGGGCATTTGAAGCCATTCCTCTCCTTCGAAAGAAGGTAATTGATTACATGGCTGAGGTTTCTCATTCAAGGATGTTTAGGTAGTTGGCTGCAATGAACAACCTAAAAATTAAGGAGGTGATCTCTTTAACCCTCTGGATGATGTAGTATGTCTTCTTCATGTAAAATAGTTTTACGCAATCAAAGATATTGAAAAAATCTTATATCTGGTGTAACAGATGCTATATCTGATGCACCAAATGGGATATCTATTGCGATAGATTACCCGTCCTGTGCCAACCGGTGCAACAGATGGATAATCTATTGCGATAAAATATCTATTGCATAACATGTAACCCAATAGATTACCCATCTTGTGGAACTGGTGCAATAGATTGGTAATCTATTGCAACAGATGATTGATATTTTACATTATATTATCCATGTGTTGCTCTGGTTCTTTGAACCCGACTCAAATTGATTTTAACTATCTACTGCAAACTATGCAACAGATGAGTAATCTGGTGTAACATATTATTAATCTGTTGCAGAAGTTGACTGTGTCAACATGTAACCCAACTGTGAAAATTATTATATTATATGATTTAAATTTATCTATATTTTTCTTATAGGTTGTGCATCCTTGGATCGTGCCTAGTGAGCAGGAGTTGATGATCACTTCTTTTATTACTCTAGGTCATGTTGATACTATAGCAGACCCAACAGTGGAGTTAATAAGAAGGAATTTGCTGGAGCAACAGCCACAAGAAGAGCAGTTAGACAAGGTCAGCCTAATGTTGAGGCTCTTCATGACCAACCTACTGAGGCAGATCTGGGTGCTTCTTCTGGTGGAGTTATTGGTGTTGGTGGCAGGCATGCTGATGCTTCTACCACTCGTGATGATGAAAATGTTGATGTCAAGAAAAAATAAATATGTTTGAAAACATCCCTTTTACAGGTCCCTCTTACCCTTACACAGGTCTCTCTCACCCCTCTTCACCCTCGTCTTTTCATTGCAAATATGAAGAGTGCAAGGACAGCCAGGATAAACTCTTTCAAAAAGTAGAGGCTACCTATAAACCTGTCGAGGAATTCAAATCCAAAAGTGGTTTCATACCATCCATGAGGGTGTCATACCAATCAAAAAAGTGAGGGAGCCATACACTCTTATAGCGGTGGATAGGAGGAAGAAAAGAGAAATTAATGATGTACTCTCCAGTCAAAAATAAAAAATTGTAACTTCTCTCTCTCCAAAAGCTGTTGAAGTTTAGAGGCTATTCAAGAAGGTGGACATATACACAAAACTTGGCGCCAAAGAGAATAGGGAGCTGCGACGGGCCAAGAATGCCAAGCGAGGCACACCAGATTACCCCAGGCCTCCTCTTTTCCCCCAATACCTCCAAATATGACAGATATGCGCATGTAGTATGAGGACAAGGAAAGTTTACTTTTCCTAACCTAGCCTTCTAATCTGCTCTATGAAGAAGAAGCCACGCAACAGATATGAAATCTGTTGCAACAGCTGGGTATTCTGGTACAACTGGTAGTGGTTCTGTTACAACTTATTATCCATCTGTTGTATAAGTTTCATTGGATTATTGATTCAGAGAACCCTATGAAATAGATGGACCATTCATTGCATCTTTACAATTACTAACCTATTTAAAAATTGACTTCTTATATCACAGTATGTTGATAAAATTCTCTACCTCATGAGGAAAAGGCAATTAGCATACCTGGAAGCTTATGACACTGTTGATAGGATAGTGGACCTCGAATTCTACAAAAAGCTCAAGGATAAGTACAATCAACTCAATAATGATGTATCAGCCTGCGACACGGGATTTGATTTGTTAGTTTCTACATTGGATTAGGATGAAGAAGAAATGATAAAATATGTTAGAGGGGAGAGGCCAAATCCATACAGCAAGAGATGGACCAAGGTAAAGAGGATTTTTACAGTCATAAGTGTGGACGGCATACATAATCAGGTTATTGAGATACTACTTGAGGAGGGAAGGATTAAAGTTTATGACTGCAACAAACCTACCATCGACGAGGTCTATTTTTTTTCCACGTGCAGCAACTGATGGAGTTGTTCCCTATCTTATTGAGGGAGAGTAAACTGATGAATCATTTGCCAGAGGAAGTATTGATAAAGAAATCATGGGATTTTGAAGGTCAAAACAAGGGCATGAACCTTCCAAAAAATGATATCGGTTTCGTGTGTGGCTCGCACGCTCTTGCACACATTGAATATTTGCTGTTCGGCACAGGAATTGCCGAGCCAATGACCTTTCTGTGCGACAATGCTATGGAAAACCTGCAAGCGGTCTGGGCTTATGGGGTACTAACTGGACGCTTGGAGCCTGTGTATATAGAAGAGCTTGTGAAATAATTATTGTTTTATTTCAAGTCACACTTTACTTTACTTTAAATTATATGTACATGTAGTGACAATAATTTTTTTCTGATGAAAGTTGAGTTTTTTATAATGCAATAAATTATCAATCTGTTGTAAAATATATTTGATCTGTTCTGGAAGATAGTTTATCTATTGCAATAGGTTGGTTATCTGTTGCATTATGTTGATGTTATTTCTATCTAATTTAAGTCTAATCTGTTGCAACAATGGGAAGACCTATTTGATAATTTCCAACAGATGACCTAAAT
The DNA here is from genome assembly GCF_002878395.1 of Capsicum annuum. Classification (NCBI taxonomy): domain Eukaryota; kingdom Viridiplantae; phylum Streptophyta; class Magnoliopsida; order Solanales; family Solanaceae; genus Capsicum; species Capsicum annuum. Next base: position 51,863,019 of record NC_061113.1, on the reverse strand, counting down.
TTTACAACATATGCCTAAATCTGTTTGATATTTTTCTATAATTACGATTGAATGTTTATGTGCTCAACAACACCAAACTTGTAGCAACTACACCACCATAAAAATTTCAGCAATTAGGCTTGAATATCCATGTGCCCAACAACACCAAACCAGTAACAATAACGGCAATAATGTAGTATCTTCTTGCTCGATTTTGTTTCTCCTTAGAAGCCTTCACTTTGTTCAACAAACCCCAAATTACATGATTTACTTGTGAAGGGTGTCATTCTTCATACCAATCAAAGTAATCACTTCCACCCAATTTCTATAAAAATAAGAACACAATTAAAAAATAATTACAAGTCAAAAATTAATCAACTAATTAAATAAAAAAATATTACCTTTGAAATCTTACAAGTAAAAAACCTATAACCTTGATTTTGTTGAGTCCAAGAATTCTTTATTAGAGATTTATGATCGTACATACAATATCGAAAATCTTTATCACAAAAAATAGTGGAAGAAGCGCTCGACATTATCAAGCTCAGTTGGAAAAAATGAAAAAAAAAAAGAAAAGAAAGACCAAATATAAATAATTTGAAGAATTTGGATAGGTAAAAGATTTAGGAATTTAGGGTTAAATTTTAGGAAGAAGATGAATATATAAGATAATGAGGGAAAAAATGACCGTTGGGGGCCAAATCTGACGCCAAGTCAGCAAAAAGTGCCAAACTGACACATTTGATGCCTATTTTGTTTTACGTGTTTAAAATGAACACTGTATACTTGATGCCTATTTTATTTTAGGTGTTTGATCTGAACACTGTCGATAGGTTCTGCCTTTTTTTATTTCAATTAACTTTCACTTTTTTACATGTAGTGATAATTTTTTATGTCCAATGAAAGTTGAATTTTTTATAATGCAACAGATTCTCCATCCATTGTAACAGATATTCTACTTGTTCTGACATATAGTTTATCTGTTGCAATAGGTTGGTCATCTGTTGTATTATGTCGATGTTTCTATCTAAGCCTACATGTTGCAGTAGTGGGAAGATATGTTTGATAAATTTCAATAGATTACTTGCCTGTTGCAACATACGTCTAAATCTGTTCGATATTTTCCAACAGATATATCGTCTATTGCAAAAGATACATTATATGTTGCAATATTTGAATCTAGTATTCCATTTCAATTAATAAGTTCAAATCTAAAGAAAAAATAAAATTCATAGACAAACTAAAATAAATCAAAGCCTTCAGAAATTAGCTGAAATAAATCAATGAATAAATGAAATGTAAAAAAATTATTATGGGTGCAAATCTCAACAAATACATCAACAATTTAAGTATTGATGACAAGGATTCCTAAGGAGGGGTGAGGTTATTACTTTGATAGGCTCAAGCTATAAAGATCTACTCAATATGGACAAGTTGTTCTTCATCCGGTGCTATGAAATTTGGCTTTGCTCGTTGTAGATCTTTATTGTCACTTACGTATGGTTTCTGCACTTTCTGTTCTCCGTATTTTCATAAAAACAGTAGCATATTGTCGATGCTATTCAACAGTAGCTTCTACATCCACCTGGAAAGCTAGAATTGGTCAATGCTAATCACGAAGATACAATAAAATAGAAAAAGGATAACTCATTTGTTCTGGCAAATCAAATAGGTCTTCCTCCTATTTTAAATTGTCCCAAATAAATTATATTTCTATTGTAATAATGAATCAACTGTTGAGACAAATTTTTACATGAGAAAGACCTGTATGATAATTTCCAATGGATGAACCATCTGTTGCAATATATGACTCATCTGTTGCAGCAAATAGGTCATCTGTTATTACAAATAAAAGAGGTACAAAGAGCTATTTGATTTTCTAAAATAAACAAGACACATGTTGCAATAGATACTTTATCTGGTGCAACAAGTTAGTCAACTATTGCAATAGATGTATATATCTATTTTATAATTTTCAGCAGATGTGTCATCTGTTGAAACAGATATGTGTTTGTTTGTTGGTTGGAAGACATATATATTTACCTTCTTCGTCTCGTGCTGCTCTCCCTTGGATATTGTACTTTGCTCAGTGCAACACATGGATAGAGGAGTTGCAATTTTGCTTTTTTGAATGCTTGATAATGCCTTGGAAATCACTTTTTTTCTCCTCTTAGCCTTAATCTCTAATTGAGTAGATGAATATAAAATCTTCTTTGATGGAATGACACCCCTCTTAGATATCAATTCTTTTATAGAAGCATTTAATGCACTAATAGAATTAATCACTACATCATGTTTCGCCCTGCAGGCTTTACATATGCATGCAGAACATTCGCTGGAAGAGGAAAAATCTATATAACCAGTATGATCAAACTCATAATGGTTTGTTTGAAATACTATAAGAGAAGCATCATTAGCATCAACAACAACACCACTACCACCACCAACAGCTCCATCACCACTAAGACCATCAATAACAACAAGCCCACCCTCCAAAATTATTTTTCTTATAATGGTTGTTGCTCCAAACAATTTCATTTTTATTCTGTCGATGACCTTAGGGTCCGATAAATTTTGCACAAATTGTGAAGTAAGAAAAAATGAAATCTTCAACTCTCGATTGGTCGGAACTAGCGACGGATGCATAATCTAACATAAATCATTACATATATTAGAATGATGATTAGATCATTCAAAAAAATCATTAATTAAAATAAAAACTTAATTATAATTATACTTACTGTGTCCTTCGGAGAGTTGAAGAGATCAAGAAATTTTGTATTTTTATCAGTTTTGGCCGACAACCATCTCAAGATTCTTGGGTAGGAAACTTTTTTCCTAGTAGTTCACTTGCTGTCTCGAATAAGGAATGACTTCAAACGCCCAAGATTATAAAATAACACCAATAAATCAAAACCATTATTGAGTAAAAAAATGAATGATATTATAATAAAAGAAAGAAATATTTACCATGAAAGACCATGGAAAGCCATATTAGTTAATTGTCTTTGGCACTAATGGAGTCAACAAATATATGACAGTCATTTTGAATCTTTCATAACCCAAGGATAGCTGTTAAACACATCAAGATCCTCGGAGAGCTTTATTAAACTAACGCTTATGTTGTTGTTAATGTCTCTCGCCCAAAGAATATTATGTACAAACCATTCCAAGCATAATGATTGCTTGTGCTTCTTTGAAAGTCCTTTACCTTTCGACTCTTATATCAAATTTTTATTTTTAAAGCTTTGACCAACAATGGACTCCAGGTCATCACGATCACACGACTTGACTTTACCTTTTTTGGGTGTGCGGGGTGCCTTTTTAGGTTAGAATAGGTATAGCTTGAGAAGGAGGTTAACATTTTAGTCCAGTAACTATGAAAAACTTCTTCCAACCAAAACAAATAGGTATGACACAGTAATTTATCCATACCTCATCCATCTTATCTTTGTTTTCGTACATAAACTTACACTTGAGAAGTTCATATACCATTTTCATTTGGAAACGAGCATTGTTCTCTTCCGGCAAATCAACATATTTTCCAAAGAAGCTATCCCTGAAATAAGAATTCAATTTTTTCTCGAAGTATTTTTCTGAAGGCGTCGAAAGATTTCCTATGGCTGACTTAACTACGAAATTACCCATTAAATCTATGGCACCATCGCACGACATTCTCACAGGATAACAATCAGTACTGAAGGTTTTGACCAACTCTTCGGTGGAAGGGCTATTAGCATTTGGATTATCTCTTTTGAAATATTCCTCATCCCCGTGTTCATCATATTCTGTTCCTGATTGAGATAACGCTTGTAAAGAAAGCTCATAGAGTGGTGGATGTAGTCTAGCTGCTTCATTTGTTCCTTTACTTAGACTTGATTTGATTTCTTTTCTTTTGGGATCCATATTATCTAAAATTAACAGGAACATAAAAAAAATATTATAGTTGATTAATGCATCATTAAAAAAAGGATAACAGTAAATCAAACAAGCAAAACAGTAAAATAACAATTCCAACAAAACAATAATCTGTTAAACCAGGTAGTATATCTGTTGTAGCATATAACCAACTTGTTACAGTGGATGAGTAATCTATTTTAATAATACAAAATATATCACTCATCTTTTAAGATAAATGAATGGTCTGTGTAATAGATCACACATTGTTGCAACATATGAGTGATCTGTTAGAACAGTTAAATAACTTGTGGCAACGGATGAGTAATTTGTTGCAATAATACAAAACATATTACTCATCTGTTGAGAAAAATAAATGGTCTATGTAGCAAATCACATATCTTTTACAACATCATCTGTTGCAACATATGAGTGATCTGTTAGAACAGTTAAATAACCGATAACAACGACTGAGTAATCTGTTACGATAATACAAAACATATCACTCATCTATTGAGAAAGATGAATGGTTTGTACAACAGATAACATATCTAATACAATATATGAGTGATCTACCAGGATAGTTAACTAACCTGCAGCAACACCTGAGTAATCTATTGTGATAATACAAAATATATCACTCATCTATTGAGAAAGATGAATGGTTCGTGTAACAGGTCACACATCTGTTGCAACACATAAGTGATATGTTGGAACAGTTATCAACGGTCAATATTGTTTAGATTTCTTCTAACAGAAGGGTCGTCTATCGCGGCAGATGAATGATCAATTGAAAAAATCAAGTCTTGGACATGTCATGTTGGAAGAGTTGATAGGATTTTATCCAACAGGAGGTTCATCTGTTGTATCAGATCTTTAATCTGATGGTTCCTCCATTGCATTAGATGGTTAATTTGTTGCATTAGATTTTTTATTTGATGGTTAATCTGTTACAATATATGGTTAATCTATTGCATCAGATCGTTAAACTATTGCATCATATGCTAAATTTATTGCATCAAATTTTTTATTCGATGGTTCCTCTGTTGCATCAGATAATTAATCTGTTGCATCAGAATTTTAATATGATGGTTCCTCTGTTGCATCAGATGGTTGATGTATTGCATCATATTATAAATCTATTGCATTAGATGGTTTATATGTTGCACCAAATGGATAATCTGTTGGAGAAAATAAAAAATAGTAGCACGATTTTATTCAACAGAAAAACAACAATATCACCATTTTTACCAAGAACAAGAACAGAACAAATCAATCCAAATCGTTGTTTTGTTTGTATAAACACAAAAAACAAAAATTAAACTTCAAAAAAATGCAAAAAACAACAAAAAATCATAATTCACTTTGAACAGAGAAGAGAAGAAATACAAGAAATTAGGATTTTATTCAGATCACATTTTAAATTAAAGCAACAATTATTGAAATTGTTAACCAATACTATAAGATAAGTTGGCTCAAGTTTCTCATTTTATTTAAAACTAAAAAGGCCATAATTTTTTAACATGTGAAAGAAGAAAAAAAAATGATGAAGAATTCGAAGCTGTTGTGGCCGGATAGCAAGACTGTCACATCAATTGAAGGGTAAAGAATTCAAAGCTGTTGTGGCCGGAGGCAAGGCTGTCACGTCGATTGAAGGTTGAAGTCGAAAAGGAACTCGAAACCCAACTATTTATTGTCAGAGGTTGAAATTGCCGAGGATTGAAAGGAGAAATTTGTAGAACTATTGGTTGAGAGAGAGTTGAGAGAAACTGTCGAGAGAGTGGAGAGAGTCTGGTTGATTTGGATTGAAGGGGGTGTGGGTTGGGTTGATTTGTATGTTTAAGAAGATTAGAAAGTTTTAAAAATATTAATCAAGTCCACAATTAACTTAATCAATTTTTCTAATGATGTTTGACCCTTTAAGTTGGTCAATTTCACCAGTCCTTCATTCAAGATTTAAAAGACACTTTTCCTTCAATTTTCTCTAGCTACTAAAAAAAAAAGGAAAACCGACCACATGTGGTAGGTTTTCCTGAATTTTTGACCCCAAAACTGATCAAAATACGTGGTTGGTAAAAGTGTGGTAGCTTTTTATTTTAAGATATATATATATATATATATATATATATATATATATATTCAAAATTTGTTATTATTTTATTAAAATAGAAAAAATAATTTTAAAAATAAAAAATTCAAAATAAACCGACCACAAATGGTCGATTTTATTTTAAATTAATTAATTAATTTTAATAAAACCAACCACAAGTGGTCGCTTTTATTTTTAAATTAATTAATTAATTTTATTAAAACCGACCATTCTTTTAAAATTAATTAATTAATTTTATTAAAACCGACCACTTGTGGTCGGTTTTTTATAAAATTTCCAAAAAAATCAACCATATGTGGTTGGTTTTACTGGGAATCTTTTTTAAAAAATAAAAGCAACAAATGAAACAACAACATACAATACAACAACAACAACAAACCAAGTGTATTCCCATACAACTAACATACAATACAAGTCTAAAAACATACAAAAGTATAAAAACTACAACAAAATATCTAAATCCAAACTACAACACATACAAAAGTCAAAAACTACCACTCAACTTCATCGTCATAGTCATTGTCATCTTCTTCATCTTCCGTATCCTCATCTATGCTGATATCATCCAGTGATCCTAGACCTTTTGTAGCCCGAACTACATCACCAGAACATGGAGGAATAATCTCTGCAGATTGAATAAAAGAGCTGAACTGCTCCTGTAGCATCATGATTTATAATGTTGTTTCCTCCCCCTTCTTCTGTGCCTCTCTCTGTGTGTAGCAAGCTCTTTAGTGAGTTTAGAAATCATATTTTTTTAGTGATTCAACGGTTTCTCTATCAACTGAAGAGGTATAGGATGTAGGACCGGACGAAGACCTAATATTCTCGCCAAAATAATTTTTATGGTATCTGTAGTAATAGCCTCTAACTGCCGGACCCACAGTTTGTTCCCATAACTACTCCTCTACATGTTGGGGTATTGGGTCACCCTGAATTTTAGGAGGCTAACTACTACGAAACTCAATAAGGAGCTGCATATATTTGTCCTATATTCAAAATAAAGTTAAAATTAATAGTAAAAAAATATTAAAGTACTTATACTTGAATACTATCAACTTTGAGAAAAAGATTCATAAATTCAAAATTTGATTCTTACATGGGCAGCTTTTGCACGAGGCTCAACCTAGACATCTTCATCAGCCGGGTTCTTTTTCTTCTTCACATGCGTCTCCTCGAATACCTCATCGAAGGATATCTTCCTACTCTTTTCTTTTTCCTGCATATGAAAAAATTACTAATTTTCAAATAATTAAAAATTTACATAGAAACAAACAATTAAAAATGTAAAAGTTACATACCATTTTTTCCTCCACAGCAGTCATACTAATTGTACCCACAGTATGTAGGGAGCCACCCTTGGATGATTCCCGAGCTTTCTTTTCTTTGTCCTTCAACAATTGGTATTCTTCACTATTCCAATAGCAAATATACTATTGCCATATGGATTTGAGTATCCAGTCAGGTTGTACCAAGTTGGTTCTGGGATAATTCAATAGACCGTTAAATCTAGATCTAGCTCTTCTTTAAAAATTCCTTCTTATAGCACATACATTCGCATCATCCCAATAGTAATATTTTTACAACAAAAATAAAAATATAATATTCAATATTTTGTTCTAACAATGTGTTAAGTAGTCAATAAGTTAAATCCTTACCTGAAATTCTTTAAACATTTTTTCTCTGTCATTTTTTGGAACCTTTTGCCAACTAGTCCAGTAGCCGTTGAAGTACCGACAAATGCATTTACTTGCAATTTTTCCAACTCCAGCATCCGGCTTAAACCTACAACACAAGAGCAAACAGTAATTTCGTAGAGCTTAATAATATAGTAATGAAAAATGAATAATGTTATTATATTTAGAAATCTTACCCTGTTCCATACAGAATAAGATAACGCCTCCCATAATTATCTCTATCTTCGAGCCGTGGAGCAAGTGTTGTGGATGCACTGGCGTAGGCGAATCAGAAGTACTGGATGGAGTGCCTCCAAAATGAAGATCCGATAATCCAATAGATCCAGCAAAATCACTGTGCAAACGTGGTTGACTGCTATAGGAGGGTACTGATGATGGTAGATGTCTGGATGTGCTAGCAGTCGTCCGATAGTACTATGATAGCGGTGGCATGGTGATAGGAGCAAAATAAGTTGGTGTAGACCGAGAACTTGCCCTACATTTGTAGGAGCAGGAATAGAATGCTGAGATAACCTAGAATATGAGGGTCGTGCTGGCGCGTCAGCAAACCGGCCCTCAGATATATGAATACCTGTCGATAGTCTATAAGGCGGAGGTTGTTTTTTCTTTTGTAGGATTAAATTTTCCCTTACCTTTGTCACCTCTATCTGACATCTAAATTATGTAAAGTTAACAAGTAGTTAGTTCCTACAAAATGAATATATAAGAAAACATTCCAAGTAACTAATTTGAAGTTACTAATTAACATTTCAAATCTCTCCAACAACACGAGATAGACAAGAATATTTTTATTACTATAGAAATTATGGAAAAGTGAAAACAACAATCTTAAATAGTACATTACATATCAATCTTAAACAAGATACAAAAAGGTAAATATGTAGTACAAAGCATAAAGACATCAATACATAATAAATACAACCTACACAAACTAATCCTCCTATTCTAAAGACTCTCTACTAAACCATTCACCCTTATCGGAAGTTTCCTCATCTCCTACCCACTTAGCATCTTCTTCCACAATATTAACTTCTTCAAATATATTTTTTGGGTGATTCAAATTATCCACTAAGTCAATGTCCACTAGCTGGTGATCAATTTGCATTTCATTTTGATACAAAGTCTCTAGTACATTCTCAACTTTCACCCGTCCTATAGGCTTTGTTTGATTACATCCCACCAATCAGACTTATCACTGCATAATGGATAAGGAGCATAATATACTTGTTTAGCATTTTGTGCTAGAACAAATGGATTGTAAATAGGACACGGCCTATTGTGCTTCACTTCAATGATGTTATGCTCCTTATTTAATCTTGTGCCTCTTGTGCTTGGATCAAACCACTTACATCGAAAAAGGATAATTTTTTTCACTGGGAAACCAACATACTCCAGTTCTAAGATCTCATGTATGATGCCAAAGTAATCAACATCATCATCAACCTTAACCTAAACACCACTATTATTTTTTTTCTTGTTCTGGAGTGTTCCTCGGTGAAAAATTTAAAGCCATTTACTGTGTAATGGGACATTGCATGAGCTTCAACTGGATCCAAAAAAATATCTCTCAAGAACTGATCGTATGCGGCCGTATTTGGTGACTGGTGTACCTAAAAATATTATACATATATATATGTTAGTTAGGGAATGTGTAAATGTTTAAAATATGTAGAAATATTAATACACTTACGAACCTCATATGTAAACCATGTTACAAAGGATGCATACACTTGATTTTCATGGAATTGAGTCTTAAATGAACTGAAGATCCAACATGCGAAACACAATTAGTTTCTTTAAGGGAATGAGTAAATAAATAAGATATGTTTAAATTTTAATCTCCTTACATCAGAAATGGCTCAACTTCTGGGCAATTCAGCAAGACATACAATGTTGTTGATTTGGGAACCCTTTTCAATTTTCCAATTTCCCTGCACAATCTTAAGATTAGATGTTTACTATATTAAAAAAAGATATGTACGAATTTAAATATGTTGCAATTACTTACCGTTCAAATGGATACATCCACCTAGTTTGAACTGTATCACCTAGCCAAGCTTTATGCAGAAGGTGAATAGAAAGATGTTCCATCACATCGAAGAATGCTGGCAGAAAAATCTTCTCCAACTTGTTGGTGATAACAAAAATATTACTTTCCATTCATGCCAAATTTTCTTCTTTTAATGTGGTGGCACATAAGTCTTTGGACAACAAACTAATCTCTGCTATTGGTTTTCATATGTTTTTAGGTAAATCAATAAAAGCAATTGGAAGTAATTTGTTCCATGAAAACATAACAATTATGACTTTTCATTCCATGCAAGATTCCTTGTGCCATATCAACCCTCTTTCCTAAATTTGAGGCATATCCATCGGGCATCTTCAAACTTTGGACCCACTCACATATTTAATACATTTAGTCCAACTTGAATGTAAAACTAGCCTTGAGTTTAAGAACATTGCCATTGGGCCCCTCCTGTAAGTGTAATTCTCTGTGTTTGCAATATTCTAGATTGAAATTCTGTTTAAGTGAGATGTCCCAAGTTTCAACCCCCTCATGCCATAAAATTTGAAGTTCATCAATCAAAGGTTGCAAATAGATATCTATTCCGCTTTTTGGATTAGGCGGGACAGGAATAATACAATTCAAAAATATATAGGGACTAGTCATCAACATTTCAGAAGAAAGTTTATGTAGGGTGATAAATACTGGGCAACATAAATATCGTGCAGCACCAACTGAAAAAGGAGAGAGTCCGTCCACACATAATCCCAAACGAATATTTCGTGGCTCAGCTTCAAAATCTAGATAAGTTGCATCAAAATGCTTTCAAGCCTCTCCATTAAATGGATGACACATAACACCAGTGAGCCTTCTATTTTCACTGTGCCATCTCATATGTGGAGGTGGGCTGTTTGAAGCATACAACATCTTTAACCTTGGTATTAGAGGTAAATAATCCATCGCCTTAATAGCAATTTTATTTCCACTACAACCATGCTTATATTAAGGGTGCTGACTAAACTTACAAGACTCTAGGTTAGCATCTTCCTTAAAGTATAATATGCAACCATTTTCACAACAATCAATTCTAATCGAGGAGAAACCTAACTTTGACACCAATCTTTTTGACTTACAGAAAGAATCAAGAACCTCCAAGATGGGGTTAACTAAATCTTTAATAAGGTCTATCATTGAGTCCATTCCTTCTTCAACAATATTCTGGTCAGATTTAATACTTACTAATCTAACAGCAACAGACAAACAAGAGTGCCAACACCCATTAAACAAAGGATGACTAGCAGCATGTAATTGTTCATAGAAATTTCCCGCTTCTTTATTAGGATCATCTTCGATATTTTCCCTAGATTCGCCCCTGTGTTGCATCCCAAAAGCATCGTGCACCATTTTTGTCATCCTAGTATCTTGATATTCATTATGCCCTATAGACCTACTACTTTCTCCAACAATAAAGTTATTCTGCATAACATCACCATCAATAGCATGCAATCTTAAAAAGTCCTTATGAAACTCCCTTCTATAAATATGTTCCTTCACAACTTCTTCTCTTAAAATATTATACCATCACATCTAATACAAGGACAACGAAGAGCCTAAAAATATGACCGAACATCAAGTGTCTTAGCATGTTTAACAAATCGTCTGACACCTTCAACAAATTTCTCCCTAAGAACCGTTCTATTTTCATTATTTCATTGATATATCTATCTATAATCAGGTTTCATCTACTCAATCAATCAGATTCAACTAATTAGATCAAGTCACAAAAAGTTCAGCAAGTGATGACTACACTTTAACAAAATAAAAAATTCACCTTTAAAGTACCTACACTTAATCAATTTTAAGTGACTAAGTCATCACCCAAGTCACCCAACTAAACCACATTCAAAAGTAAAAATTCAACTTTAAAGTACCTATACTTAGTAAATTTCAAGTGACTAAGTCACCTACCAAGTCACCAAACTTAACTATATTTAAAATAAAAAATTTACCTTTAAAGTACCTACACTTAGTAAATTTTAACTCACTAAGTCATCACCTAAGTCACCAAACTAAACCACATTCAAAATAAAAATTTACCTTTAAAGTACCTACACTTTATCAATTTCAAGTGACTAAGTCACCTAACAAGTCACCAAACTTAACTACATTCAAAACAAAAAGTTTACCTTTAAAGTACCTACACTTAGTAAATTTCAACTCACTAAGTCATCACCCAAGTAACCAAACTAAACTACATTCAAAATAACAATTCACCTTTAAAGTACCTACACTTAATCAATTTCAAGTGACCTTGTCACCTCACAACTTACCAAACTAAGCTACATTCAAAACAAAAAATTTACCTTTAAAGTACCTACACTTAATCAATTTCAAGTGACCTTATCACCTCACAAGTTACCAAACTAAGCTACATTCAAAATAAAAAATTCACCTTTAAAGTACCTACACTTAGTAAATTTCAAGTGACTAAGTCACCTACCAAGTCACTAAACTAAACCACATTCCAAATAAAAATTCATCTTTAAAGTACCTACACTTTATTAAATTTAGGTCACTAAGTCACGTACCAAGTCACCAAACTTAACTACGTTCAAAATAAAAAATTCACCTTTAAAATACCTACACTTACTAAATTTCAAGTGACAAAGTCACCAAACTTAACCAGATTCAACACAAAAATTCACCTTTAAAGTACCTACACTCAATCAATTTCAAGTAACTAAGTCATGTACCAAGTCACAAAACTTAACTACATTCAAAATAAAAAAAATCACCTTAAAGTACCTACACTTAGTAAATTTCAAGTCACTAAGTCACCTACCAAGTCACCAAATTTAACTACATTCAAAACAAAAAATTCACCTTTAAAGTACCTACACTTAGTAAATTTCAACTCACTAAGTCATCACCCAAGTCAACAAACTAAACTACATTCAAAAAAAAATTCACCTTTCAAGTACCTACACTTAGTCAATTTCAAGTGACCTTGTCACCTCACAGGTTACCAAACTAAACCACATTCAAAAAAAAAATTCACCTTTCAAGTACCTACACTTAATCAATTTCAAGTGACCTTGTCACCTCACAAGTTACCAAACTAAGCTACATTCAAAACAAAAAATTCACTTTTAAAGTACATACACTTTGTAAATTTCAACTCACTAAGTAATCACCCAAGTCACCAAACTAAATCATATTCAAAACAAAAATTCACCTTTAAAGTATCTACACTTAATCAATTTCAAGTCACTAAGTCACCTACCAAGTCACCAAACTTAACTACATTCAAAACAAAAAATTCACCTTTAAAATACCTACACTTGGTAAATTTCAAGTGACTAAGTGACCTCCCAAGTCACTAAACTTAACTACATTCAAAAGAAAAATTCACCTTTAAAGTACCTACACTTAATCAATTTCAAGTGACTAAGTCACGTACCAAGTCACCAAACTTAACTACATTCAAAATAAAAAATTTACCTTTAAAGTACCTACACTTAGTAAATTTCAACTCACTAAGTCATCACCTTAGTCACCAAACTTAACCACATTTAAAATAAAAATTCACCTTTAAAGTACCTACACTTATTCAAATTCAAGTCACTAAGTCACCTCCCAACTCACCAAACTTAACTACATTCAAAACAAAAAATTCACCTTTAAAGTACCTACACTTAATCAATTTCAAGTGACTAAGTCATCTACCAAGTCACCCAACTTAACTACATTCAAAATAAAAATTCACCTTTCAAGTACCTACACTTAATCAATTTCAAGTGACCTTGTCACCTCACAGGTTACCAAACTAAACTACATTCAAAACAAAAATTTCCATTTCAAGTATCAAAAATTCAACATTTTCAAGTCACTAAGTCACCTCCTAAAATAACAAACTAAACTACCTTCAAAATTATAAATTCACATTTCAAGTACCTACACTAAATCAATTTCAACTCACTAAGTCACCACCCATTTCACCAAACTAAACCACATTCAAAATTATTAAGCATAGCAAAATTCACAATAAAAAGTTCACATTTCTAGTATGCTTCAACAAAATTTAAAAGAAAAATTCACCTTCAAGCTAAGTAAGTACACTTATTCACTTTCAAGAAACATATTCATTTATAGTATAATAAGTCAAACAATTGAACAAGTGTAACAAAGCAAATATAATTAGAGGCATTGCATGTACCTCTCACATCATAATCATAACAAAATTCCTATGGCTTTCAAAGCCTTCTACAACGAACACTCCTAAACTAAACTGTATTTAAAGACTTCATTATAAGAAAATAGAGATAAATCAACTTACCTTTTCTTAGCCTAAATTAAAGTAAAAGAGATAAGCGGTCACCGAAAAAATAGCAAAGCAATCCTTTTCCTGAATTTGAATTCTGTCAAACAGTAAAATTATTAGAAAGAATAATCTTTTGCTTAAATAATTACAACAATTTAGAAAAGGAATAGGAATAATATTTCCCAAAAAAAATAAAAAAATAAAAATGGAATACTAAAAACGACAATGAATTATCAAATAAGAGATCTCAACAATTACTAGTAGCATACACTATATACCCAGTAAAATGGGAGAATAGAGAGCACGTAGGCCTTACCACTACCTATTGAAGCATACGCTCAGAACAAAATAAGATGAATTCCCTTTTACTTTGTTTAACCTAAGTTCCAACACAATAAATATTGAATTTCCCACAAAATTGGTGAACAATACACAGTTCTTGAGCTCATCCTCTCTACTCTACCAAACTACACACACCAAGTCCAAAATAAAGAAAGAATCTTTTTGATTAACCCATAATAATAGTAGCATATACAAACCAATCCCTCAAAAAAAGATTACAATTACCAAAACCCACCAAAAAGATCCATGCTTTAAGTGGCAGTTACAAGATTTGTTTCAAATAATAACTTTAATTCTCACCAAAAAAGAAGTGACCCAAGAAACAAACCTTTTAGCAGTAGTAGAAAGAAGCTCAAAGTGAATCCACAATAATAGTAAAAGAGAAAAAGGGGTATTCAAGAAGATGACCGGTGACAAATTTTTTGGCGTGTGTGTTTGGAGAGTTTTGGTGTCATTGCTGTGTTTGGATAGGTATTTTGTGTGTGCTTTGTATTTTATTTTGTAGTGCGGGTTGGGTTGGGTCGGGTTAATGAATTAAATATTTTTTTTGATTATTACGAAAATCGACCACATGTGGTCGGTTTTCTGGAAATATTTTTGAAAACCGACCACTAGTGGTTGGTTTTTTAAAAATTGTTTTTGAAATGAAAGTTTAATAAATTACAAAATAAGTTAATAAATTAAAATTAATTTTTAACAAATTAATTTTAATTTATTAACTTATTTTGTAATTTATTAAACTTTCATTTCAAAAACAATTTTTAAAAAACCAACCACTAGTGGTCGGTTTTTAACAAATTAAAATTTTAATAAATTCTATAATATTTATAATAACATCCAGTTAATTTAATTCGTATGTATATAAATCAGATAAGTAGTTATTTTATCATCACATTAATACGAGTATTATATTTCCTCAATCGTATAATAATAATATGAGAAAATGGTCAAATACCCCCCCAACCTTTACCTCAAATTCCAACTACACACTTATACTTAGAGAAGGTCCTATGACCCCCCTGAACTATTTTAAAATGAAATTATTACCCCTTCAATGCTGATATGGCAAGAGAGTGTGTTTCACTCTCTTTAAAGAGAGTGAGAACAAAAATATTTTATTAAAAATTTATTTTTAATATTTATTTAAATAAATATATATAATTTTAATTATTATATTTCTTCTTCTTCTTCTTCTTCTTCCTCCTCCTCCTCCTCCTCCTCCTCTTCTGCTTCTTCTTCTTCTTCTTCTTCTTCTTCTTCTTCTTCTTCTTCTTTTTCTTCTTCTTCTTTCCAAGAACCCATCAATGACAATTAATTTTTTTTTCTTCTTCTTTAATGGCATCCAAGAACTCATCAATGACATTTCTTTTTATTCTTCTTATTCTTCAATGGCATCCAAGAACTTGAATTACGTGAGAATGTTGAATCAATTTAGATTGGAAAATAAAGTCACCGAAATTTTGAATTTCCTGGCATCATCACTGTCGCGACGCCATTTTGTGAAAATCAAATATTTTTTGGACATTAATTGTTGATTTGATTTTGATAAGATTACATATCCTGTGAATTTCATATGATTCATTATGCCATTGAAGAAGAAGAAAAAGAGGAAGAAGAAGAAGATGATAATGATGATGATGTGGCATGGCGTGAAATTAATTTTTTATAGTAAAAAAAATGATATATGACATAGAATTACGTGGCATGACACGTGACAGCGTGTGTAGACCACAAATCAAAATAAAATCTGGGTATGAGTTTTAGAGGGGTATATATTCCACTTTAAAATAGTTTGGGGGGGGGGGGTAATAATTTCATTTTAAAATAAGTCAGGGGGGTCATAACACCCTCTCAAAGTATAAGTGTGTAGTTGAGATTTGGGGGAAAAACTTTGGGGGGGGGGGGGTATTTGATAATTTTCTCTAATAATATCAATGAATTTTGCAAATTACGATAAATCTTTGGTTAATTATCTTTTAAATAAGATATATATATATATATATACCTCGTAATACTAGTCTTACGTTATTACAACTTCAACAACATACGCGTGTCTACATTGACCCAAAATAGTATATCTATTTCCTCAATAGTATGATATATATCAACGTATCATTCAAAATATTTTGATATATAGATTCAGTTATCTAGCTTTCGGTTACTGCATACGTCGCTACACGAGATATACATATATTTAATTGTCTATCCGCTTTCAAATACGTACTATAAACATCAAATACATGATTTTACTCTCCCATAATAATATATAACATAGTTCACATATACTCAGATACAAAACTTGGAAGCAAAAAAACTCAAATTCACCGCCAAAATTTGGTGGTCATTCAAAATTCTAAATTCAAAGCAAATGGTAATTATATGCTAGTTTCAGGATTCAATTTTCTGTCTCCCTCCCCTACTTCCTTCCTCCTCCTCCCCCATATATACCTTGTAATATTTGTCTTACGTTATTACAACTTCAATAACATACGTGTGTCTACATTGACCTAAAATAGTACACCTATTTCCTCAATAGTATGATATATTTCAACATATCATTCAAAATATTTTGACATATAGATTTAGTTATCTAGCTTTAGATTATTGCATACGTCACTATATGAGATATACATATATTCAATTGTCTATCAGCTTTCAAATACGTACTATAAACATTAAATACACGATTTTACTACCCCATAATTATATACAATGTATTTCACAAATACTTAGATAAATTATCGATTAGATTATCTTATGTCATTAATATACCTTCACTATATAATATGTATATACTATATATATGCCTATACATACACACACATATACACACTATCGACCATATCAAGTTTTAAATACGTACTATATATTTCACATACGTACACGAGTATATTATCTAGTAATATAATGCAACGTGTTTCATATAATATAATATATATTATATTATTATGACTGCAACAGTAACATAATATCACTATCTCAACGAAATGATACATATATATACATATTCATTATACAAAGATTATGCATGTTTAACGCCATTTAATGTATATACAAAGGAAAATATTTATTTTATATATTGAAATATAAGTAAAAGATAAAGATTATGTTTAATGTAATTTGATATTTTTTTAGTGTAATTTTTTCAAAAAATTTAATATTTATTGATTTTTATTATTATTATTATTATATTGGTTATCGACTACGTGTGATTAGTGTAAGTCCAAAAAATTATATATATTTATTAGATTATATATATAATTATATTTTAATGAAAATAACATATATATTTGATTATATATATAATTATAGGTTTCTCAAAATTATTTACTTTTTTATTTTTTTTAGTTCAAAAACCGACCACAAGTGGTGGATTTTTTAAAATTATTTTCTTTTTTTATTTTAATTAAAAAACCGACCACAAGTGGTCGGTTTTTAAAAATTATTTTCTTTTTATTTTAATAAAAACCGACCACAAGTGTTCTGTTTTCAATTTTTTTTATTTAATTAAAAAATCTACCACAAGTGGTTGATTTTTAAAAATTATTTTATTTTTATTTTAATAAAAACCGACCACAAGTGGTCGGTTTATTTAATTTTTTTTCTTATTTTATTTAAAAACCGACCACAAGTGGTCAGTTTTGTTCAAAAATATAATTAAGAAGTATTTTTAAATAAAACTGACCATTTATTTTTTAATTATTTCACCATTTGTTTTTTTATTTTTTATTTGTAAAATAAACACTAATTAATATAAAAATTATTGAAGGATTTTTTAGAAATTTTAAAATACAAAAGTGGTCGCTTTTTATTTTTTTTAAAATAAAAGACTGACTACATGTGGTCGTTTTTTCCGACCACATTTTTTGGTCCCTTCTTGTACACAATAAAATTTTCTCTTATATAATCAATAAAGATATTCAGTTTTACACTAAGCTATGGATAAACAAAGCACAGATTTATCAAATCTACCAGAACAGATATTTCATTTATAATTATAAATAGATAAATTTATAAATTCCTGACAATCATAAGTATAATAAAATAAGCTCATGTTAGTTACTTTATAGTAGAATTATTCAAATAATAGCATGTTAAGAAGTTTATTAGCAAAGTGAAAAAGGAGAAAAATTTCTAGAACTATGCCATCCTAAAGGTGAAACCGGTAAGGCAAAGAAGCTGTGATAGGGGAGTAACCAGAGTAGAGGCGCTGTTTAGGGGAAAAGTATCCATATTACCATGCTAATAGTGACCGAAGAACACGTTATTTAAGAATAATCTAGTATATAGTGATCTAAGATGATCATATTTTGTTATGTATATGATGGAGGAAATATTTTGAAAAATAGCATCATATGAAAAATGAATACTTACTTACCTAATGAAATGATAGATGAGTTTAAGATACTTGTTTTATATGTACTTAAGGATATAGAGATAGTAGATATAAAGAAAATTATGTGGGAAAATGTATTTGATATTGAAGATGAAGAATTAGAAAATTGGATAGAAGATGAATTAGAACAAATACACTTAAATGACGATAGCTACTATTCATACCTAGATAATTACTATTCAGACAGATATTATACATATTAAAAAAAAGTTAGCATATATTAGAAGAATTAGAGAAAGACAAAGTTGGCTATACGAAGAAACTAATTACAAAAATAAGCTTAGAAGAAAAAGAAGACAATTAGAAGAAAGATTACTTGAAATAAAGTTAACCTTAGAAAAACGAGGTACAAATGATAATTTATATAATCCATATGAAAAATTATCTATACATGAACAACAAATGATAATTGATCACATAGATAAAATAGGATTATATATCAAATATAACACAATTAGAATAAATTATTACACAGAAATTTATAAAATTACAACTATTATAGGACAAAATGATGGACTATAAATACTTAAGAGCTTGGAGAATAGATATGGAAGGAATAAAATTATTAAAAATAGTCATGGAAAAGAATTTAATAAAATATATAGAAACAAAAGATATGAAATATATAGAATATCTCAAAAATTGTATACGAGAACTACAAAAATGGAGAAAAATAGTAAATGAATATTACCACAAAGCATTTAACTAACCATGCAAATTACCTACAAATCCCCCAAGTTATCCGCACTATCCACACCCCCCTACAATTGGTAGGATTCCTAGTATAAGTCTTGACATGTTTAATAATATTTTATCTTATCTTCTTTTGAACAATTCCTTGAAATTTTACTGTTGATGGATCAAAATATGCTCTGCTAATAGAAAAAGAAGCGTTATTGAACTAAAACAAAATGCCAGAAAGAAAAAAATGCCAACGTCTAAACATGAGTTGAATTCAAAAATAATGGATAAAATTAAAAAATATGTCAACAAACCAAGTGTTGAGTTGAGTGGGGCGGAATTAAAGAGAGGTAGTTGGGCTAGTGGAGGTTCTAGAGGTAGTGATAGTCATAGTTGGGGAGTGGATAACGCATCCGATAGTTGTGGGTCTGGAAATGACGTTGATGACCTTTGTGTGTTCTCGACTGTTCATTGGTCATTAATGTAGAAAAATATGATCTGATTACCTATATAGATGATCTTCGATCATTTTTGACAAAAATTTCTGTTAGGTATAGAGTGAAGCCTTTTACCAATTTAAGAGAGTTTTAGTTCAACAGAAACTCGTTCGTAGATTACAAAAGTTTTGTTTTGATCAGTTTGAAGAAATATCAAACCATTTAAATTTTATGGATAGTTGGTCCATCACATGCTTCGTCATCGTCTCAAATCTGACTCAAAACTTCAAACCTCATGAGATGTGATTTTACGTTAATGATAAACTCGTTTATTTTAACTTGATCAAGTTTTCTTTGATTTCAGAATTAAGGTGTTTTGTATATTCTTGTGAATCAAAATTGTTAAGTGTGTATAGGGATGGAGAGAGATTTTACTATAGGATTAGCCACAACAAAAAGGTTACTGCAACAAATCTTTTGAATTTGGTTAAAGGCAATAGCCTAAATCAGAAGGACAAGTTAAAGTGTTATTTGATCTGGTTCCTACATGTCTAGCAAGAGATATTTTCAATATCATTCATCCAAACTTGATAAAAAATAATCTATTCTATTCTTTTGTTTGAGCCCTGAAAAAAGGAATTTTTTGCATTGAATTGGACTACTTAAAAAGAAAAAAGACATGAAGAAGAAGAATAAAACACATCTTGGAAAGGATAATTGTGCATCTTATGCTTTATTTGGATTCCTCTGAGCGTTCATGGTATATTGTCGGCCATCCAATCTATTTGATTGCAAATTTTTTTTGACAATCATAGTTGATTAATTATTTTTATTTTATGATTATAGATTTGGATCTATGAAGACTTTTTCAATGTTGGGAGACATGGTAAAAAATCAAAAGAGGTTTCTTCGCTCCTGCCCGGATTTCTTAGATGGCACATCAGAAACATTACCATATTTGCCGAAGGAGATCCATTTAGACATTCTAAATAGTCTTTAAAAATAAAAATTTATATTTTATTAACTGCCTTTTAAAACAAGCTATAGTAGATAGTAGTTAATGATTTTTCTTGTTTGGTAAATTATGCACCCCTCCTTATCTCTACTTTGCAAGAGATGAAACAAAGTTACATGTAAATGCTAGGCCCATACAAGAATGAGGTGAAAGATGTCTCCATTAATAGATTATAGGTTTAATTGAATAGTGTCACTATTCTTGAGTCACCTGCTACTGCTGATGTTGAAGATATAGATCTTGGTAGTGGACAAGGTAGGTTGGCTCAAGAGGCTGGGGAAAGGGAAATGTATTCTATGGAATCGGTTGATCATGTATCGAGAATTGAGAAGAGTTTGAACTTTCCTGAGAAGCGTGTGTCAAGTATGGAAGAAAAATTGATGGTTGTTATGAATTATGTGACTAAGGAGGAAAAAAGAAGGAGTGAGAAGAATAAGAATAAGAAAAAAAAAAGGTAAATAAATTTATTTTTATAATTTTAATTGATTCATAAACAGTATAATTATACTGATCAAGTCCAAAAATTACAAGAAGTGCTCAATTAGATGATGAAGGGACCCTAGTAGATGTTGTTGAAGCCTTTGAAGCAGCAACTGCATGCCTCGAAAGGCCAAATCAGCAGATTCGTACTAATGAGGAGTTGAATAAGAAGCTGGAAGTTGATGGGTCAATAATGTAGATTTTGCTAATAGAGATGATGAGCTGTCCAAGGCCAAGGAGCTTAGTAGGGACTTTGATGATGTTGCTACTAAAGAAGAAAAGAGCTGACCAAGGAGAAGGCTAATGGTGTCTCTGGTGAAGCTTTTGTTGAAAAAGATGAGTAGACCAAGATCAAGCCAGATGATGGGATCTATAATGCAACAACTAAAAAAGAGGAGGAGCTTACCAAGACCAAGCCAGCTGATAGGGACTCTGATGCAGCAGCTGAACGGGAGGAGAAGCCTGCCAAGACCCAGGCAGTTGATGAGGACACTGTTAAATTTGATGCGATCGATGAAGAAGGAAATGTAATATTAACAGGCTCCGAAGTCATTTCTTATGAAGAAGCCGTTGAAGCTCACATTTGAAATATGTTGGAGAATTTGTAGTTGATGTGATGTTCATTGTTGATGATATTAATAATGTAGAAGACAAAGGATTGGTGGTTAAGATTTGGGGTTTTAAGACAAGCTAATTTATGGTTTTGGGGGGTTTTTTTTTATGCAGATGTGAAACTATAGACAATTAATTATTATGATTTCAATGCTCGACTTAGACATTTTTATTTTTATGATGATATGTGAAGTCATAAAATTTTGATTTTATATCTTTAGTTTGAATATTTTTATTATTTAAATGCTTTTCTAATATATTTTTATATTTGAAATGCAAGTAGTATTCATTGTACTATATCTCTCGTTGTTTTTGAAAATAGTAGTACTAGTAATAATATATCAAAAATTAAATAGATGTCATTGGCCAAAATAAAAATAAATACAACACCCCTACTAAGCTCCAGTTACATATTTTCAAACAGAAATTATAGAAATATACCATACATCACCATCCTTAGTTTATTAACTTCTTCTTCAACTACAGGCAACCTCCATTTTAGTTGATTTCTTTCTATTTTTGTGTCTCTCAATAAAATTTTTGAGCGATCCCTTGTGTCTTCAAATTCTCTAAACAATGTCATAAGTAAGTCCTTACTTTCTTTAAATTTTTTGAGCCTTTGCAGTATTTAAAATTTGGCTACACCGTGAAATATTAGTATTTTCGATCACGGAGTCAATATGGAACGACTGCTTCTAGGTCCTGGAGTTGATGTTGATTTATTTTCAATATTTTCTCTTATCGTGTAGCATGGCTTAACCCACCTAAAATAATCGCATCCATCATTTTTCTAGACAAAAATGTATTAGTTATTTTTAAAGTGAAACCACATTTAAAGTCAAACACTATTAATTATAAAAACTCTTCTCGCCAATCGTACAATTATAAAACCTACAACTCAAAATGTTTTTGGTACGCGATGTTTTCAAGATGGTGAAATTACCACAAAAATAAATATCAGATTGTGCGATTTTGGATGTTTCAAATGATTGAGACATTATTAGAGTGCAAATTGAAAAAAATAAAAAATAAAAATTAAGAAAGGAGAATGTAGTGGTTCAGAACATGGGTAAACAAATATGACTCTTTCATACATGAAAATACTATTGTAATCGTTGTAATTTGAAAAATATCTAATGTTATTGTTGAAAATAATAGAAGATATAAATTTTATCATTGAATTTTTTTAACTGATGACGCATCATAGATCGTAATTGATAACTATTGTGTATTGTTAAAAAGTGGACTAATTAAATAAATAAAAAAATAAATAGATATAAATCACTTCACACACTTTGGTAAGACATATTGCAACATATTATAGTCCACTTAAATTAGTTAGAGTGATCAAAGGTGTATTTGAATGTGCAATGGTGGTCTAAGCTCCATAAAGGACTAAAAATTAGATTAATGAAATAAAAAAATGAATCAGTTCAAATACTTTAATACAACTTAATACAATATTCATAGTCCACATAAATTGATTAGGACGATCACCGGTATATTTGGATGAGCAATGACAATGCTTACCACTTCTTTAGTATAAGGATATTCTCAAAGCATAACATTGTTATAAGAAAGAAGTAAGTATTGTCATTGTTCATCCAAATACATCTATGATTACTC
The DNA here is from genome assembly GCF_002878395.1 of Capsicum annuum. Lineage (NCBI taxonomy): Eukaryota > Viridiplantae > Streptophyta > Magnoliopsida > Solanales > Solanaceae > Capsicum > Capsicum annuum. Next base: position 51,839,424 of record NC_061113.1, on the reverse strand, counting down.
TAACCAACTTATGTGGACTATGATATATTGTATTAAGTTGTATTAAAGTGTTTGAAGTGGTTTTTATTTATTTTTTTAATTTATTTAATTAATCTCATTTTTAGTCATTTTACGAGGCTTAGATCACCATTGCTTATCCAAATACACCTTTGATTACCCTAATCATTTTATGTAGACTATAATATACTGTAATATGTCAAATTAAAGTGTGTGAAGTGGTTTATACTCATTTATTTTATTTATTTATTTAATTTGTCTCCTTTTTAACACTATACAATAGTTGTCAATTATGGTCTACATTCTATTGAGGTCTATGATACAATGATTCCTGGACAAGGATAATTTTATTTCTTAATTTTTTTATTTGTAAGTATTGCCTATTTTTTTTTAGAATGTCTAATTAGTTAATTATTTATTTAAAATTATTTTATACTTTTAGATTTAATTATTCATTAATGTGTATTTATTTATTGTCTTATATTTTTTTAACCCTTTTAAGTTGTAATTGGCCATTAAATATATATATATATATATATATATATTTATTTATTTATTTATTTACAAGTATTTTTTATCCTTTTACCTGTAATTTGTCATTAAATGTATAATTAATTCTTTATAATAAGTTTTTTGTTTTATCCCTTTTAGTTGTAATTGTTCATCCTCAATATACTCAATCGTCCCAAATAGGCCGATTGAAGATTTAAAGGGTTTAATAAAAAAACTTGAAACACCAACATAATATATAAAAATAAAATTCATTTATATTAAAAATTTTTATTGCCAGTTACATTTTTTCCCACCAAAATAGGTAGCAGTAAACTAAATATCATCACAAAAAAAAAACTATAGAAAAAAACCTTCAACACCACGGGGATTAAGGGGGGGGGGGGGAGAGGGCAATTCTTCACATGTATCGCTCATGATGCTCTTCGTCGTAAGCAAAACCTAGGAATGACTGGTTCAAATCATTTCTAAGAACGAGAATGTAATAGTTGCGGGGGAGGGGGAAGGGGTTGCGGTTACGAGAGACGTCAGAGTTGACACTACTAGCCATTGAAGAAGATTTAGAAGATGAAGGAGTTGTACTTGGAGTGTTGGTAAATCGACATTAGAGTGTAGAAGACTTTATAGACTGATAATATTTAGGTGATTTGAAATGCCCACTAATAGAAAATCGAAGCGTGTCTGGTGGCTTTTGATGCTTGAAAAATAAAACACTATTATCGAGTAATAATAATTACTTTGGTACACTACATAGGAAACCTTTTTACTTCTCGGTACACTATATATACAACATTTTACCACTTGAAGATTTAAGTTCTTTTACAACTGTACATCAATCGTGTAAATTGTAAACCAAATATACTGCAAACGAATTGTGTAGTTTAATTTTTTTATTTTTAATTTCTCATCGATAGTAAAGTAACATAATTTTATATGGACGTAATTTAATTATATTATACTAGTAAAATTTAGTTATCATCGTTCTTTAAGAGATTTCAAAATACTTTGAGACTAAAACACAAAGACAAACAAAAAATTGTAGTAATGTACAAAAATTTAATCAAAGTTCCTTTGAGAAATTACAAGGTACTTTGAAATGAAAAATCAAAAACTTTAACTTCTATTAAACCTACAAGTTGTTATTTTGTGGCCACTTATTGACACGATCCGAACCAGATCCTTTTCATAATGGGTATTCTCAAGTTCAACCCAGACCGGAGATTGCCCTCGATGCCCAACCCAACCAACCAACATATATACCTTGAGTCGGATGAACTCTGAACATACAACAAGATAATGTACTTACCATGTAATGACTTTGAGATAAGCCTATATCTGAGGCCGACCTAACCAAGTCAATCCATCTAATAACTGAAACCACTAACCATACCAAAACCATAAACCAAAATGAAACAATGACCCAATGTATGTATATATAACATGATTAATCCATACCCAAGTCCACAATTGTCCATATAAAGCCTCTAAACTAAAATCAAAGAGTACCTAGTTGGGACATGCCCCCGACCATAGCCAAAAACCAAGTCTATGAAAAGATGAATATATGTAAAGTAATCTATGACATGAATGGATGCCTTCCAAACTATAGAAGCTCACCACTTCAATCCAACACTGACTGTCCCCAAATTCAATCAATGAGCAGGAGGAGTTGTGTGGATGGTTCCTGCATTGTGTGGGGATACAACCGCCCAAAGATGAGTTAACGGGTGAAGCTAGCATGTACTCAGGATAAGGATAAAATAATGCCAATCTTTAAAACCAAGCAAACAATCTATATGCATTCACAACTATACATATATATACATATATATGTATATTATATAATTCATGCCAGTAAAGGAAATCGGGTTTAGCATGAAATTTAAAATCATTAGCCTGGGATGTGTAGCTTTGCCATTTAGAAATTCACCTATGGGCTAAATGGGGTCAGCGCCACTTGTTGAAAGGACCCCGATACGTGTTTGCCGCATGAGCCGGAGAAAATTACGAGATGACTAGTACCTCTCTAATAATATAAGTGTGACATCATGCACACAGTTATCATGACCATACCTCACATCGACAAATCATGAGTTTTTAGCTTTGGTCCCTTTGGGACCTCCACCTTTCACGGCTTGGATTAACATACCGCTTCAAAGCCCAAATTAAAACCATTCACACACAACCAATCATTTAGTCATTTTATTACCAAAGGCATTTCATTGGTATCGTCATACCAACACTACTTGCAAGTATACACATGCCATTACCTCTATCAATCAACCATTTATATAAATTTTGGGGCTTTAGCCCATCGTCCAATAAGGACACTTATAAACCCAAGGTTTAGGGACTCGAACCCATTTTAATCAATTGAACCACCAATGTTTTTATTTAAACCATTTTATGGACGACAAGGACATTACAAAACCATTTGTAAACCATTCATACTCATTTAGCCATTGCCTTAGTTCAAAACACCATTAACATGTGAATAGAGATTTTCTTTAGACATTTTCACAAAAACCTTGTGGGCACACCATTAACAAGACCAAAACCATGGTGAAAATCATTAAGATTAGGGTTACCCATGACCCATGCATTAATTCACAATTAACAAGTACCCTCGTATGCAAACCATCACAAAAACATATGAAAACATTATTTGGATCAAGAGTAAACAATACTCAAAAACATGCATCAAATCCCTCAACATTTGGATTTCAAAACCACCATTTAAGAATCAAAATAAATGTTCCAACATATGACATTTTTGAACTAACAATAAGGGAAGAGATACATGCCTTATACAAGAAGATTTCGGAGAGAAACTTGGCTCTTGAGCCTTTTGAAGAACACTAGTAGAAACTCTAGCCTCCAATCTTTAAGAGTGAGTTTAAGAGAGTGTTTTAAAGTGTTTTGATCTTCCAATGAGGGTTATGAGAGAGTAACAAGGGTTATATAATGTGGGGACATAAAGATTTGAGGTGGGAAATGTACGAACTACCCCCGACTTAAAAGTTGAAATCAACTCCAAGGTAGGCATGTCCCAACCCTCTAACCCATATCCTAGGGTGCGAGTGGTACCCTAACTCGTACCCTACCTTTCACCATGGTCCCCTATACTGACCAATATATGAGAACACAAGCCTAACTTATACCTTAGGGTACGAATGGTACCCCAAACTGTACCCTAAACCATATCTTAGATAGTTTCCACAAGACCAACCAATAAACACCATACGAATTGACATCATATACCTCATATCCAACCATATGACTATATGATGTTGAGTTGTATCATGGAAAGTAATCAAGCCAAACCTACTGCCCAACATATGAGTGACCCATCCCCAAATCATATCCAAGGGTTCAATTGGTACCCTTGAGTCATACCTTACCCATAAGTCCAAAACCCAAGCAATTTTGCAAGGGCCAAGCAATTTTGCAAGGGACAAGGTTTAGGGTGTTTCACTCATTTCACATATTGAGTAGTTGTTTTTTTTCCATGGCTTTCTAGGTTGTTCCAAGACACTGATCTTAGGTGGATTTATACACCTAAGTTTTGAGGATTTCTTGTGTGCTTAATGAGTTGTTAATGGTATAATTGAGCATCTAGGTCTTAAACAAAATGTTATAGTGTTTAAACCATGTTCAAAATAAATTTAGAATCAAATTGGTCACATAGAGTTTAAACGAGAAAACTAGTGTTAGTAGCTTGAGATATGTGTTGTTATAGTGTAACTCGGTGAATTCTATTATGTTGTGTGCACTAATTCGCGGTATTTGATGTTATAGGAGACCACGTGAGATGTTCAGGAGTATAACAAGGTCAAATGATATTGGAAATACACCGATGAAGTGAGGAACTCAATGGCTAATGGAAGGAGTTAACTACTACGAAAGGTAGGACCAGTGTATATACCTTTTTTAGCTCAACATCTCACAAAGGTAGGACCTACGATGACCATCCTTCTCCGGCAGAACAACTCTAGATGAAAAGGTCCCTAAGGGGTTCAAGAGTACCTATATAAAATGACCTGGTCCTAATCCAGGATTTCCAAACATCAATAGCATCAACACCATCAAAATAACATATATAACAAATTCACGAACTCTGAACCATGGCTAAAAAGAGTGCAAATACATAAATCCGTTGACCCGGATAAACCCCGAGACTAAATCACCATAAAGGTGTAAAAAGGGTTGAAAATCTCTCACGATCGAAGTAAATAGTAGCAACAAAATCATGGACCAGAATCTATCACGGCCAAATCTATAAAACACCATTTTCCATCTCAAAGCACATAAGTCATCCATTAAGATGGTACGATTTCTGTTATAAAGAAATCTATCTTTGAGGTGAAATGTGGGCTTTAATCCCTTTTTAGAAAAAACAATAGTGAAATCATATTTTAGTTAGAATCGTACCGTTTACTGTATTTAGTGATCATGAAGGTACCAAATTTATGAATGCCATCACTAGTATCCAAATAATGAAATCATAAACATTAATATGTCTACAACTACAACTATATCCTTTACAAGGATAAATCATCCCCTAGAATCCAACCAATATCATAACATGGCCTTGGGCCTAATAATATATACATGACATAACCATAATCATAATCTTGGAGTACAATCATAGTCCATCAGGTATCATATTAACATCATGCCAAAGGTTCATAAGCCTCAACTATACCTAATATGAAAACAACCTATGGTAATAGGATCCTAAAAGCATCATACATATTTTACCTTAAGGGAAATCCACCTATCTAATCCCTAAAATTCAATATTCTAGACTAGGTCATTGTATTCTACCCAAAATCAATCTTAACATTCTCATTTCCTATGAAAAATATGAAATACAGCATCTTGTGAAGAAGAGTAGATAGAAGCCTACCTCGATGCCGAACTGCAATTCTTAAATCGTCTACAAAATGTCCTTTACTCCATGATCTTGAAATTTTATAACGCTACAAAAATCATAATCTATACATCATTAGGATTCAAATGAGACTTATATATTCATATAACGGGTGGGTAAAAGTTTTAGTCAAGAATGAGCCCGTAGAGCCCACAAACGGGATCCAAAATTAAACTCGTAATGAGGTCCCTCGAAGGATAAGAAATATGTGTTCAAAAGGTAATAAAAATGGAGCAAAAATCATGTCTTAAATCAATCCTTACAGTTTTAGGAATTTAAAGCCCTAATTTCTAAGAATTTACCATTAATTTGGATGGAAATCAAAGAAAAAATCAATAGTAATGACAAAAAAGGATTAGGCTAGCTTACAGTAGCTTATTTGGATGATTTACTACTCTTTTGCCATATTTTTAGCTTTCAACTAGGTGTAAAAATAGTGGAAATAATGTTGGAAAATTGGGTGGGAAAAAAGGATAAATATAGTGTTGGGAGTCGCTATCGCGACCCGAATATTGTGATCGCGATCTGGCAAGGGTAAATCACATCTCATAATTGTGATTTATATCCATTCATAAAAGTGACCTACCAAGGCATATATCTCATTTCGTGAATGCAATTTATGCTTTGCAATCATACCATCAACATGATGCACCAGATTTTGCCAAGTCCAGAATGGACTTCGATCGGGTACTCAAGATTTGGTTGGAATCCCGTGCATGGAAGAAAATATGCTACCATACAAAATTCAATGTTCTAGACGCAATAGAACCACCAAAACTTTTATCTGAGATTGTTTTGACTAATTATAGGGCCCATGGCTATAACTCCATTTTTCACATAATCCACCTAATAACCTAAAATGAGGTTGAAAGACTCGAGACTTGAACCAAACGTCCCACTAGACTAAAATCAAACATTCCAAAGCTGATGATGCTATTGGAATTTCCATCTAAGGTCATCTACTAGGAGTTTTGGTTCGAGACGAAATCCTAAACAACGAAAGCTCCAAAATAGAGAAATGAGCCTAAAATCCAAACGAACTGTCCGATCACTAAATCAATAGTTCTAACAAGTCACAATGACCTATAGACATTGTGGGAATAATGAATGAAAATTGAGGAAATAACCTGGAGGGTCATTACATTACTCTTAGGATAAACATACATTTCTATTGTGAGCCCAGTAGGAGGAACAATAGATTAGATCATATGTTATATGGAGTGAGATCCTATACTTAGTGAAATCAAAATTAGGATTTATGGTTAGGATAGGAATATTCATAATTTTCCACATTTAGTTCATTGTGGGATGAAATATAAATGTGTTTAACTTAGTTCTCGTATCCCCTCTCAACGATATAGTTGTGTAGCTAAGTTAAATAGATGATTGATTAGAGGATGACTATTTCCTAATCATGTTATCAACTATGTGAATCAACCAGCAAAATATTTACTAAATCAATGAGATTGTTTAGCTTAGTAAGATTGCTCAAAGTGCCTCGACCCTGGATTTTTCCTCATTATTGTGTCCAACACTTTATTTGACTGTACTCTTTCCTATTTTTGTCAAGTTTTCAAACCTCAAACTCTCTTGGTAACAATTATCACTGGTTTAATCTTGTTAGTAATGCTAGAATTGGATTATTTCTAAGAACAAGTCCTTGTGGTATCGATGCTTGGATTTTAAAGTCTACTTTACTACTTGGGTAACCACGTACACTTATTTGTGAGCTAGGATCGCAATATGTTTTTAGTGCCATTGTCAGAGACTTAAAAATTGACAACTATCTTATTTTTGGTGTTGCTATTGTTGTTTCACAAATGATAACAACCTGATCTTAACTTCTAAATTTGTAGGTAAAGGTTTAAAAATTAAGTAAGCTAGTAAGGAAAAGGGATTCGGTTAACCCATATCCTAAATATGAGAAATGCTTACATCAGCTAAAAAGAGAAGTGATACTTCTCTATCGCATATCGCAAGTTCCACAAGAAGAAGCAATCTATAGACATGGGTGACAAACAGCTGACTCGTAGGACAGTACGTAAAGTGACAATCCCACTCACAATTTAAATAGAATATTGTGCAGTTATTGCATAGTAGTAGGAAATTCACAGGCTTATCACACGAGGATCCACAGGTCCACCTGCAAAACTTTTAGATCTCAGTGATAAGTTTACTCCCATTGGAGTCTCCACAGACTACATAAGGCTCACTCTATTCCCCTTCTTACTTTTAAGGGAGGCAATGAAATGGTTGAAGGTTGAACCTTCAAACTCCATCACTACATGGGTTGACCTGGAGAAGAATTTCCTCATTCGATTCTTCTTGTCTGGCAAAACTATAAGGTTACATAGTGAGATTTTGAGTTTTAAATAGAAGACAAGCAAAACCTATATCATTAATGGGAGAGGTTCAAATCTCTTTTGAAAGACTACCTACAACATCAACAGACGAATAAGGTATTGGATCATACTTTTGTTGAATCTCTTGACCACACAAAAAAATTTGGTTGGATTCAGCTAAAGGTGGTCAAGCTCTAGAGAAAACTTATTATAAGCTCTATACCTTGTTGAACTAAACTATATTAGCAATCCTAAATGTCAGGGTGATATATCTAGAAATACAGTAAAAATTCCTATCGGTATGATTGATGTGGATAGTGTCACAACTTTGGCCGCTCAATTGGGAACTCGTTAAAATAAAATAATGGAACATTTTAATAAGTTAGATGTGAACCAACCTCAAGCACAAGTACATATAGTCTAGAAGACCTTGACTTGGTGTGAGATTTATGGAATTAGTGGTCACTCTACAGACTCATGTAGACTAAATTCAAAATTAGTTAATTTTGTGTGCAATGGATAGAACGGTAATTAGAATTATAGGAGTGCCTACAACCATAATTAGCAGAGTCAGCCCAACTTCTCATAGTCCAATTAAACTCAGTAGTTTCAATAGCAACAAAACATATAGACTAGTAATATAAAAGAGACTTTGAAAAATATCCCGTTCGAACATGAAAAAATGTCTACCGAGATGATAAATCACTAACTTGCTCAAAATATTTGAGGACATATTTGGGGCAGTTAGCTCAGGCTTAGAGCACACGACCTCAAGGAGGTTTTCCTAGCGATATTAAAAATCTGAAGTAGGTAACAAAAATCACTGTGAGGAGTGGTAGATACCTTATTAAATGACCTCCAAAGAAGTACTAGGAGGTTAGATATAGTTAGTCCTACAACATGAAGAAGAGAAGCAAGTGCAAACTAAAGAAGCTAAAAAATTGAGGAACTCTAAGTACTGAAAACAAAGGCAGCTGAGCATATACAAGAGAGAGCACCACCACTATTCCCTCAGAGGCATAAAATGCTAAGTAGGATGCATGTTTTAAGAAGTTGTTTAACTCATTCAGAGAACTTCACATTAGCCTCCTATTGTTAGATATTCTGTAGGGTATGCCTAAGTATACTAAGTACTTGAAGGATGTGGTGACTAATAAGACAAAGCAAGGCAATATTAAGATAGTGGAACTTACTAAGAAGTGCAGTTCAGTTGTGATGAGCAATATTTTAACAAAGCTGAAGGACCTAGGGAGCTTCACCCTTCCCATATAAATTGGTAAAAGTGATGTGGTTCATGCTTTGAGTGACTTAGGGGTGAGCATAAATTTGATGCCCCTATCTATCTTCAATTCTCTTGGTTTGGGGAAGCCGAGGCAAAGCTCTGTGGTTCTTTAAATGGCGTATATAACAAGAGAAGTGTTTGAAGAAATTATTGAGGACATGCTTATTAAGATTGGTAAGTTCATTATTCTTATTGTTTTTATTATTCTTGATTATGATGCAGATGATAGGGTACCAATCATATTAGGGCATCCATTCTTAGCAACGGGAGGAGCAATGATTAATGTTAAAGAGAGAACTCTCACAATGAGACTAAATGATGAAGAGATGATCTTCAAGGTATACAAAAAACTCAATCCACTCTCACACTATAAACACTTTTTCATGATCACAAACATGGAAGTAGATGAGTGTAGGGTGGAGGAGTACAAACCTCCATTTGCCTCTTTGAACTATCTCATAGAGTTGACCACCCCACCAATCAAGCCTGAAGTAAAAAAATTTAAAGAGAAGCCTAAAAAGCCTAGTGTTGAAAAAGATGCAGAACTTGAGAGTAAGAACTTAAGAGGTTATAAAAGAGTGAGAAGATGGCCTTTAGTAGGAGGAAAAGGTTTAAGGAATATGTTTGAAGAGTAGTGATGAGAGTCGTGCTGCAACACTAAATCAAACATTTCTTAGGAGGAAATCCAAGTTAAGGTAGGTATTTTATTTTTTAGGTTTTCTTTATATCATCATTGTTTTTGTTTTTATTGAGTCATAGTTTAATAAAAAGTTGTAGTACCCAAAATCTAAGCTAAAATGCATGGCAAAGACTAGGTGTGGGGTTCACTGGACCTCATTTATGATTAAAGATGCTACTATCTAGGTCTAGAGGCCTCAGGGAGTATTGCTATCCTTACATTTGAATTATTATTTAGGGACTAAGTGTGATTTTATGTGTGGGATGGGGAATCTTCTGATTCCTTAGGGTGAAGTGCTGCTATAGGATGTCTATTCTTTTATTTGATTTTCTAGTTCTTGACTAAATTTGATTTGAAAAAAATATGAAAAGATTTTCTCTTTTGTTGCTTTTAGTTTTTTATTTTTGTAGGTGTCAGCATAGTAGGGGCACACTTTAACCACCCCTTGTTTTTTTTAAATTTTTTCTGAGGGGGTGTCCTTTGAACCTATAAGTGAGATGTTCTTGCTGTGTGCTGGGTATGATTACATGATGCAAATTGGTTTTGTTTGTAAAAAACATGTATAATTTGTTGGATAACCACTTTTGAGATACCTAGGTTCATGTTTATGACTCTTGTGCGTTGTTGTCTTAATTATGAATTCTTGTTATTACTTGGTTTAGAGTCTATAGTGATCCTACTTGAATTGAGCATGTGTCATGTGTGAGTGATATCTTTTGTTGTATTTCTTATTGCATATTGATGTCTAAAACTTACATGGTGTGTGTGCAAAGTGGAATAAAAATGTGGATTTCGGAGATGATATAGACATTTCTTTGATTTCCATGTTTCATACCATTTTTTCTACCATTATTGCATGATCGTAGTTAGCCCCGTTGAGACTTTAGGCTATTCTTTTGCAGCTTTATATATAGTCTACTCCCCTTCTTTTCATGACCGTAATTTGATCCTAATCTCCTAAATACTTTAGTTGAAAAATTTATATGGTTAAAAAATATAAAATCTAAGAAGGAAAGAGGTGAAAGTGAAGCCCCATAAAAGTAGTAGTTATTGGTGTGAAAATGTTTATGAAATGTGGTTGGGAGTGGTTTAAAGAAAGAAATTGATCAAAATAGAATTAGGTGTTAATTAAGAATACTTCTTCCTTACTATATGTGAGATATATTAAAGAAATGGAGCAAAATAAAATATATGTGGGAAGATAAAAGTGGTGAGAATTTGGGTTTCGAGAGGAGTTCAATATATAGTGTGATATGTTAAAGAGCTTAGGGAAGATAGTAACTATTATTGGTCAAAATAGTTTGTACCCATCTCTTAGCCTACATTACAGCCCCTTAAGTCCTATTTAATCTTAAGCCTTGACATTCTAATATTATTGGAGTACTATACTAAGGGAAAGCTTGTGGTTCATCTTATGTGGCATATGAATTCTTTGAGAGAGTGAGCATAGTTTGATTTTTATACCTATTCTGTTGATGACTTGCATATCTGTGAGTGAATATGGATAACTCTCTTGTGGTGAGGTCACAAGTTTGATGATAGTTAGATGACTTGTATGATCTCTTTGGTTGAGTAATATGTATGAGTTTGTCAACTTTGTAGAGTCAATTCTTAAGGTTAGGATATTTTGAAGTAGTGTTCATGAGTGTTCAAATGTATATGACATGCTTATTGAGGAACTTTCTAGTCATGTAGTAATTGTAGTGCTAGCTTGGGTGTCTTACTTGTAATAGTAATATTGGATTATTCATTGGATAGTGCTTAATTTAAAGAGTTGTTCAAAGATGAACAACGATTTAAGTGTGATGTGGTGATCTTAGATGGATTTATGCACCTAAGTGTCATTATCTACATATGTTTAGCCTAGTTTTGAAGACTTCTTGTGTGCTTAATGAGTTTTTAATGGTATAATTGAGCATATAGGTGTTAAATTACTTGTTTATAGTGTTTAAGGTGTGTTCAAAACAACTTTAGAATCAAATTGGTCACATAGAGTTTAGATGAGAAAACTAGTGTGAGCTATGTGTTGTTCTAGTGTAACTCGGTGAATTCTATTGTGTTCAGTGCACTAATTCGTTGTGTTTCATGCTATAGGATACTATGTGAGATATTATAAGCAATTTTAGGAAGCATAAAAAGGTCAAATAATATTGGAAAGCCACCCACGAAGTAAGGAACTCAAAGGCTAATGGAAGGAGTTAACTACTACAAAATCTGGAGCTTTTTAGCACTAGGGCATGCCACGCCTTCAAGCATCCTAGAAAAGGGCATGCCACGCCCCAAGAAACAATGTAACATATCAAGAAATAGTAAGAATCCCCATCTAGGGTGTGCCATTCCCTTTAATATGCTACCATATGGGTATGACACACCCAAGGGCCGAAAATAGGAAACTTTCTTTATACTATAAATAAGACACTTTGTTCTTATTGTACATACCTTGGACAACTTTTGGGGATGAAAAATACACAAAGAAGGAAGAAATTAGGGTTCTTTATCTTTTACTTTAGTTTACTTTTGGTTTTTATGTATTAATTCCTTAATCGTGATTTGTTATAAAACTATGAGTGGCTAAACACCCTCGTTCTAGGGTTGAGGCCAAGAGCATGAATACTTAGGATAAATCCTTGTTCCAGGGTTACGTATTAATTTATGTTTGGGTGTTCATATATCCTTGTTCTTACTATTATATGGATTTATGACCCTTAGGATAAATCTATAATTCTATTGTGAGCTTAGAAGGAAGAACAATAGATTAGATTATGGGATATATGGAATGGGAACCTATACTTAGAGAAATTAACATTAGATTTGCGGTTAGGATAGGAATATACATAATTTTCCCCATTTGGTTCATGTGTATAAATATGTTTAACTTAGTTCCTGCATCCCCACTCAATTATTTAGTTGTGAGGATAAGTTATATAGATGATTAAAGTATGACCATTCTATAATTATATTATCAACCCCATGAATCAATAACCAAGATTATTAACTAAACCAACAAGATTGTATAGCTTAGTAGGATTACTTGAAGTGCCTGGACCCTTGATTCTTCCCCATTATTGTCTCCAACACTTTACATTATCATACTATTTCTTATTTTAGTTAAGTTTCAATCCTCAAACTCTCTTAATTACAATTAGCACTTGTTTAATCTTGTTAGTAACACTAGAATTAGATTGTTGTTGAGCATAAGTCCCTGTGGGATAGATACTTGGCTTTTAGATCCCACTTTACTACTTGGATAACCACATACACTTGCGTGTGCTCTAGGATCGCAACAGACTCAAAAATGCATTTTATTTTCTTCCTTTCGAGCTTGGGTATGTAATAGGATGGCAGAAACTCATCTCTTTTAAATTCTTAGAAACAACCCATTCCGACTCTGGAGGGACTACATAGAGATTGTCACTTTATGCACATAAGTAATGTTCAACAAGATAGATGGGAGATGAAAATTCATAAATACTTTTTCCATATCCATCTACGAACTTCAATCTCTAGGCTACCATTGCATGAGCACAAGGGATTTTCACCAAGTCAAAATTTCTACAATAACATGTTCTTTCGAGTAGATAAATTTGGAAGTAGCACCACTTCCGATTATATTGTACTCGCACGTGTCCCTATTTTTATTGCTCACATGTAACTTATCCCCAATGTCAATATGTTCCCTTATGATGTTTTCAGCAATTGGAAAAAACTTAGTGGTGGCTTTAATATCTCTGCATGCCTCTCTCAAAATTTTGCAGCAAACGTATTTACTATGGAATTGAATTGTAAACCACGTGAAACTCCCTTTCATTTGTCAACACTGCATTGAGTGACTATTATATTTATGGTTATCACATCAAATCAATTCTAAAAAAAGTATGTCTGGCTCCATTTATGAAATCCAATATCAACCTCAAGGCAATGGGCAACTTCGAGAGATTTTACCTTGAGCTACAAAAAATATTCGACAAACTCGCTATAGCTATACGACCTTGCCACATGATAGTACAAATATAGGCAATCCTCACATTGAAAATTCTTTCAGAGGTTTTCTGCAAGATGCCTCATGCAAAGTCCATAGTGAGCATACCTATAAACTCTTGAAGTGCTATGGATTTTAAGACCCTAAAATTTTGAACATTTTACTTTTGGCCTTCTCGAGTTCAAATTGTTGATTTATAAGTTAAAATATGTTTAGGGATGTTAAAAGGGTCATTTGGGAGAGTTTTAAAATTTTTGGAAGAAGTTCGGGGTGTTTTTGGACCATGGAGGCAAAATACCTCCGTGATTTAGATGTGTCACAGATACTGGACCTCCGTGATATACGGTGTGTCACGGAGGTTAGTCTCTGTGATACACACCATGTCCACAGGCTAGTCTCTGCAATAGCACGAAGGCTGTGACATCCTGCAGCATTATTTAAAGGTTCAAGGGGCATTTTGGTCCTTTCCACCTTACCCTAAAAACCCAATTGACGTCTTAAAACCCAAGAGGGTCATTATTTGCCTCATTATCTATCAGTTAATTATACTTAAAATCATCCCATTCTCATAAACACAAAATTTCAAGCTTTTCAAGGAATTTAACCATTCCAAGTCCCAACTCTAAGTTTTACTTTAAAATTTCAAGAAAATCAGGTATGTGGTATATTCATCTATAGGATTCCTTCTACCGATTGAGTCCCAAGAAACCTTGTTTTTCAAGTATAAATCTTTTTCTCTATTTCATGAAATTTTATTTTTAAGTGTGAAATTACTCAAATTGTTCTTAATAGTTTTGAATAAAAACCACGACTTTGTGTTTACCCGTGTGAATTATACTCTTACATGCTTTATAATCTCAATCACCCACACTATGTTCAGTTGATACCATATCAATTTCTCAAGTTATGAAATAAACCATTTGATTATGTTGTTCTTATAAGTTTAACATATTCTCATACTTGTAATCATGAATTTCATTAGTTTAGTAGAATATACTATGTTTTGAGGTTTACAAATCATGAATTCCATTACAGTGTTTTAAATGGTGTTATTGTATTTAAAGATTATTCAGTGCTGGAGGGTTATAACACCCGATACCTGTATATTTACAAATATTTCAGATTTTCAAGTTTTAAGTTTGTCAGACCATGACTTTATCATCATATTCAGATTATCATATTCATGTTAAGAAATTATCGGTAAATCAGTACCAGTGTCAGTTCAGTTGGGAGTAGAATTTAGACCCAATCGAACCTAGGGATGAAGGCTCACCCGCCAATAGACGATTGAGACCTTTAGTAGCAGTCCCAAAGTTCTAGAAATACATAGCCAATGTAGGTTAGGAGATGTCACCCGCCAGTAGAGGACTAACACTCTCTTAGAGGTCACCCTCCAGTAGAGGCTGGCACCTTTGTCCTTCAAGACATCATCCTTATGGATCCACATTGTCAGACATGTGTTAGTACCCATGGTAAGGTACTAACATCCTTCCAACCGGGGTTACAGGCTGGACCCTAATTAGCTTAGATTTAGGTATGTCAATTACATAATACCTCCCATAGTTTTAGTTTAGTACTCATATTATACCAGCTCAGGTTTGTATGTACCAAGTTTTTAGTTTATCAGCTATTTAGTCAATCAGTTTTATAAATTATTTTAGTACTTGCTTTACTTGGTCTTGCATTCATTTTACATGTAGATGCATTCAGGCTCAGTATCTATATACCTTTTAATTAGTCCTTATATAACGTACCAATACATTTAAAGTACTGACCGCATACTCTCTTTTGTGCTATGTGTCTTATAACATAAGTTCAGACGCTTAATTCCCCGATCACCTTTAGTCAGCTTAATACCACTCAACAATAATTGTGGTAAGTCCTCATCTATCGAGGACAAGTATTTACGATTATTTTAGTATTTTCTTTATTTTAGTCAGTCAAAGTTAGTTGGGGGCTTTTCCCATTAACTACTTATGTCTTAAAGGCTTTCAAATATTCAGATATTCAGACAGTCAGACTTAATTTTAGTTTTGTTAGCAGTTTTAAACATGTTAAGTATTATTTTAGTATTACATCTTAACAGTATTTGATTAGTTAACTTCCACATATGTTGTTCTATTATTATTTTTTAGTGCTCACAGCAGGTACCAAATCATGGATTAGTATCGAGTCACTTGTGGCCTTAAGCACCGTGTTACGACTAGGGATAGTCTCGGGTTGAGACAAAACTTGGTATCAGATCCTAAGGTTTTAAAGTGTCCTAGGGTGTCTGAAAGAAACATTTAGTAGAGTCTTGTGCATGGGTATGAAGCGTGCTATACTTATGGGTGAGAGGCTATGAGATATTTTAGGAAGTTTTCCTTCTTACAGTATTCATTTCGTTTGGAAGAGCGTGATCTTATTGAATTCCATTTTCTAACTTGTCCTTCATTCATTTACAAAAAATACCTCCCAGAAGAAATAACAGAAGGAGGAACGAGGAGCATCCCACACTACCCTTTATTTGGGAAGACCCTCTGAACGAATATGTTTCCCATACCAAATTTAGGACCGCTTTTACTATTTTGGCCCATACTGTGGCTGCTCAGAATAACCAATAGGATGCTGCCCAGCCAATCCAGTAGTGAGTATGGCAGCAGCAAAGATCTGATACTTCACACGGATGAATTCTTATTTTCTGGATCCAAGTATAGGGAGGATTTACAGGAGTTTTTGGATAGTGTGTAGAAAGTGACAGACATCATTGGTGTTACTTCTAGTGAGAGTTCTGACTTAGCCTCTTACTAATTGTAAGAAGTGGGTCATACTTGGTTCAAGCAGTGGAAGAATTACAGAGGTGTTGAGGTAGGGCCTATAAAGTAGGACGAGTTTGCCATGACCTTCTTAGATAGGTTTTTCCCACTCGAGTTGAGGAAGAATAAAGTGTAGGTATTTATAAATCTTAAGAAGGGTAATATGAGTGTGAAGGATTACTCACTCAAGTTAACTAGTTGGCGAGGTATATTCCAACTATGGTGGCTGATTCTAGGGCCAGAATGAGTATGTCTGTGTCTAGGGTTTCAAAGGATATGGTTAAGGAGTGCAGAACAACTATGTTGGTTAAGGAGATGGACCTTTCTAGATTAATGGTCCATGCTCAGTAAATTGAAGATGAGACATCTCAAGGAGAAGGAAATAAAGAATAAGAGGGCCAAAACTGGTAGCTTTAACTTCTCACAGCAAAGGTCTGATGGTGGGAATCGTTCTTAAGTTTGCTAAAAATTTTTAGCTCCAACCCATCTTTAGTCAGTGTGCTAGTGCCTAAGTTCAGGCATGACGATAGGGATAGATCTCCAGGCTCTGAGTCCCAGGGTAGCATGAACAGTAGTTGTACCAACCCGCTTTGTAGGAGATATGGTAGGAACCATCAGAGAAAGTGTCGGGAAGGTAGTGATGTGTGTTTTGGATATGGCAAGCCAGGATACAGGATTAGGGATTGCCCAAAAGGGAAATTTTTTTTATTGATAGGGTCATTTTAACTTTTCATCAACTCCAGCAGGTCGTCTGACTTGGTAGGGCACTACCTCTAGTGCCACTAGTGGGCAGCATTAAAACTGACTTTACGCTCTCCAGACTCAACAGGATCAGGAGAGTTCTCCTGATGTAGTTTTGGGTACGTTACAAGTCTTCCATCTCTATGTTTATGCATGTTAGACCCACCCTGGAGCTTTTCTTTCTTTTGTGACTCCCTATATAGTAGTAGACTTCATCATGAGTCTCAAAATCTTAGTAGAACCTTGCTTAGTGTCTACCCTAGTGGGTAGTTCTATTATAACCAGACGAGTATATAGAAACTAACTGGTCACAGTATCCTAGGAAGTCACTTTAGTTGATCTTGTGGAGTTAGAGATGACAAATTTTGATGTCATTCTCGGCATAGATTGGATTAACTCGTGCTATACCTCAATTGAATATAGAAATAGAATAGTCCAGTTCTATTTTCCTAATGAGCCTGTCATAAAATGGAAGGGTAGTACCGCAGTGCTTATAGGCCGATTTATCTCAGGCAAGAAAAATGATTTCAAAGGGATGTATTTACCATCTCATTTGAGTTAAGGGACCAAATTCTGAAACTTTGAGTCTTGATTTAGTTATAGTAGTGAATGAGTTTCTTGAAGTATTTCCTGAAGATCTTCTCAAAGTTCCTCCTCAGAAGGAAATTGACTTTGAAATAGATCTCCTCCCAGATACCCAACCTATCTCAATTCCACCTTACAAAATGGCTCTAGTTAATCTTAAGGAATTGAAGAATCAATTGAAAGATCTCTTAGATAAGGGTTTCATCAGGCCTAGTGTTTCTCTTTGGGGTACTTTAGTTCTCTTCATGCGCAAGAAAGATGGTTCCCTTAGAATGTACATTGACTACTATCAGTTGAACAAAGTCACAATCAATTATAAGTATCCTCTTCTCAATTGATGACTTGTTCAACCAACTTTAGGGTAAGATATTTCTCTAAGATAGACCTCAGGTTCGACTATCATCATCTTAGAGCTAGAGAATGTGACATACCAAATACAACCTTCAAAACTTGATATGGTCACTTCGAATTTCTATTTATGTCTTTTGGACTAACGAATGATCCTATAACTTATATAGACTTAATGAATAAGATGTTCAAGAAGTACTTGGACATATTCATCATAGTCTTTATAGATGACATCCTTATCTATTCCCGTAGTGAGACAGATCATGCAGATCATTTGAGGGTCATGTTACGAACCCTTAAGGATCACCAATTATTCGCTAAGTTCAACAAGTGCAAATTCTGGTTGATATTAGTAGCTTTCCTTAGTCACATCATTTCTAGTGAAGGCCTTTGAGTTGATCTTCAAAATACCAATGAAGTGAGAAACTAGTCTAGACCTATCTCTCCATTAGATACATAAGTTTCTTGGGTTTACTTGATTACTATAGATGGTTTGTTAAGGAATTTTATTCTATTGATTCTCCCATGTCTCGATTGACTCAGAAAAAAGTCAAATTTTAGTTGTTAGATTCCTGCAAGAAGAGTTTTCAAGAGTTAAAGACTCAACTTACTTTTGCTTTAGTATTAACTCTACCAGAAGGTTCTAATGGGTTTGTAGTTTATTTTAATGCTTACAGAGTTGGTCTTGGTTATGTGTTAATGCAGCGAGGTAAGGTCATAGCCTATGCCTCTAGACAGCTTAAACCTTATGAGAATAATTATCCGACCCATAATCTTGAGTTGGCAGCTGTTGTCTTTGCCTTAAAGATTTAGAGGCACTTTCTTTATAGGGTCCATGTTAACGTGTTCACTGACCATAAGAGTTTACATGTGTTCACTCAGAAGGATCTAAATATTTATTAGAGAAGGTGGCTTGAATTGTTGAAAGACTATGATATGAGTGTGTTGTATTACTCGGGTAAGGCCAATGTAGTGGTCGATGCCCTTAGTAAATTGTCTGTGGGAAGTGTTGTGCATGTTGAGGAGGATAAGAAGGAGTTAGTCCATGAGGTTCATCAACTTGATAAATTAGGTGTTTAGTTGGTTGATTCGGCCAAAGGTAGCATATGGGTTAAGAATAGTTTAGAATCTTCATTGGTGGCTAGAGTGAAATAAAAGCAAGACAAGGACCCTATTTTGGTCAAGTTGAAGGAGGCAGTTCTAGATCAGAAGGTTGAGGTTTTCTCCTAAGGGGGAGATGGTATACTTCATTACCAGGGTAGGTTATGTGTTTTGAGTGTGGATGGTTTGAGACAACGAATATTAGCAGAGGCACATGGTGCGTGGTATTCTATTCACCCAAGGGCCACTAAGATATACCATAATTTGTGGGAAATCTTTTGGTGGAATGATATGTAGAAAGATATTGCAAAACTTATGGCTAAGTGTTTGAATTATTAGCAGGTTTAGGTTAAGCACCAAAGGCCTAGTGGTACACTTGAGGAGTCCAACATCCTCACATAGAAGTGGGAAGTGGTAAACATAGATTTTGTGATAGGATTACATCGTACGCGTTGTTAACATGATTTTATTTGGGTCATTGTAGATAGATGATAACGCTTAAATTACACTCATGAATGGGTGTAAGCGATCGTTGTCAATATAAAACCCAACTAGGTTAGGGTCGAATCCCACAGGGAATATGGTGTGAGCTCAAGTTATTTGCGATTTAATCCACTGATAGTTTAATGTTTCCTAAAATGGGGGGCTTAGGTTTAACAATTTGTTGTTTGTCACTTTACTTTTGGTGTTTGTAAATCAAGATTTTATAAAATAGCCAGAATTATGTTCACTAGGGCTTCCGGTACATGATAGATGCTAAAAGTGATTCAAGATTGTAACGGTGGATGGGATAATAAGCTATCTTAATCGATGTTATGCTTAAATGTCTCTCGACCTACTTAAGCATTTAATTCCCTTATCCTCTCAGACTTAGGGAATTTCTATTTACTACCCAGATTTTACCTCGGGTTAACCAACTTTGTTACAACGCTGATTATTAAACGAAGTATTTTCGATTCCCTATTGATAATTCACTTCCTACTATATTTTGATTTCCTTCTCAAGAAAATCAAAGCAGGTGTGTCTATTGTTTACAACCAACAGACGTTAATTAAAACTTCAGAATTATCAAGAAATCCTACCACTTTTTGAATCTTAAATACTTAGCACCTCATCAAGATCTAACCCTAGATCCCATAACTCAGGTTAATGGATTTTAGCCACTCATGATGTAACGAAAGAAACACATAATTGAATTCATGATTTGAAAGATAAACTTACAGAGATGAATAATAACTAGTGAATCGCAGATTAGATCACAAATGAAAAATTTCAAAATACTGATAGTAATCTCTCAAAAATAGTTATGTTGTTAGAGTCAAGAAGTAAAGAGAGAAAATATCAAAATATGCTGTCCAAAACTCAAGGTGTCGACCTTGTGCAGAATAATAATCATAATAATAATATCTAGAAAACCCTAAAACAAAGCTTTAAATAGTTTACCCTAAATAAGAAAACAAATTAATAAAAATCAGAAATCCTTTGGATTAGCTGACGACATTTGTGATAGCTTATTAGGAAGCTAACGACTTATCACAAATGTTATCAGCTTTTTCTTCAGTTTTGGCTCTTCCTGCTTAAGGCTGACAACAAATGTGTTAGCATATGCTCACACATCAACACCTTCAACTTAAAACAATTGCTTGTCCTCAAGCAACCAAAACATAACTAACAGAATACAAAGTATAATTTGGAAGCTAACTACTCATATTAGTTCAGAATAATTTCACCATCTCCAAGGTCAGTCAGTTTAAAACTCACTATTGATGTTTTGAAGAACAACCATGAAACTCACAAGCATCAAGATACGATAAAAATTTAGCAATAACAATCATGCCATACCAAGATCACACTATCTGAACAAGTCAATGACTTAGAAACATACCTAATGTGCCCTCACAACGAAGAAAACCCCTTTTCACTCATATCAGAATCCACATACATAAACATAGGGATAATCACAAGCCTCACTCTTAGAATGAAGTTCCAAACACTGCATGTCAAATGCCATAGGCTTGCCTTTATAGTTAGTACCGAAATCTTCAAGTAGGTCAGTTAGGATCACTTTAGGGATTTTGTTAGGCTTGTAATGTAGGCTAGGGGCTGGTATGATATTCATGGATATTTTAGAGTGACTATGCCTCCTTGACACCACACTAAACTCTTAGGTTTTCACTTCTCAACCTTCGTTTCTTCCTCTTCTTTTATTGATCACACATGCTCAAGATAGATGCGGTCTTTTCAATCATCATATTATTTTTTTATCATCTTTAACACAACTTTCTCTTTTCTTATTCCTTTTCACCGCACCCAACTTTTTATTCTTTTCTCTTATTCTACCTCTCTTCATGCTCATTTTGCATCACACACCCCTATGATAGCCACCCTCAACTTAGCTTGTTTGCTTAAGTCAAAGTGCATAGTATCCAAGGAGGACCAGGGCCAAAACAGGTTCATTGTGAGGTAAACAGGAAGGTGAGAGGTTTCACAGAAGGAAATAGGCATATAGGCTCAAATCAGGAATCAAAGGATATTATTCACATTAGGAAGGTCATTTAGGCTGAAAGTGGGTTACAATAAAAAATTTTCTATGATCCTTTCCTAACCTTTATCCTACAACCTAGGCAGGACTAACAGTGCAAGTTTTAGATTCGGCACACAAAAGGAGCTGAGTAAGACCTCACACACACATGGCACATAAGTACATTGCATATCTCTACTTATCTGATTCATGTAATTTATTCACCAAAAGTTGTCAAGTTGCTAAATTAATGCCACAAAAAGATGCACTGCAGTCACAGATAAATGCAATTCACATATTTTATAAACTCAGATCAATGGAGAGGTGCTCAAAAGTCACAAAACAAGCTAACTACCTCAAGTACCTATATTACTCCTAATTATCTCCTTAAAATTATTACAACAACATCCTACCCTACACCGTCAACTTAAAATTGAAAATAAAGCTAAACTAAGGGTTAAAGTATACCTGGAATGGATCAATCCTGGGGTTTATGGGTTTTTGATGCTGTATCACCTACTACCTTTTCTCCATCAGGAGCTTCTGGCGTTGCAGTGGTATCGGGTCTACTAGATGAGGCACCTGCAACCCTGGCTTTCAAAGCCTCCTTCCATCTTTCATTATCCGCTAGAAAATCCATTCTTGCTTTCTTCAACACCTTTTTTTTGGAATTCTTTTTCGCCTTTTTCACTCTTCTTTCTTCCTCATTGTTAGGATCTTCTCTCTTATCCTTGCCCCTCTGCTCCCCCTTCTTCTTTTTTTTTCTTTGGTGGATCTTCAATGAGGTAAAGTATTGGAATTTCTTCCTCAGATTCATACATAGCCGGATCTGTCGGCTTCATAAATTGGTTCTGCTGCAATACCCCAACATCTGCCTTTACCTTGTTCAAGGCCGCTCTAAATTTAGCAAGATCATCCCCTGACATTTCTTTTGCCCTTGTATTAAATTGGTTCTCTAAATCTAGAACCCATCCAGGAAAAGTCACAAAAGGCTCAAGGGCAGCCTTGATTCTCTTTTCTACTGCAGCGGCAAACTATTTGGCAAAAACATATAGCTGTGCCTTACACCATTTGGCTTGTTTGGCCATTTTTCTGATATCAATTGGATGAAATACAAATCTGCTAATACTGTAGGAGCTGAGGGATTGGGTTCATTCTCAGGCACTAAACCTTCTTGTGTTAAAAAAGTTGGCTGCGCAGTCTCAGAATCTTGCATTTCCATATTAGGTGTTGAACCAACATCTGTAACTTGAGGGTCTGTTGGTATCTCTACACCTCTTTCAAGTCTCAGTACTGGCTGATTTTCATCATAACATATGGGATTATGGGTATTTTGAGAAAGAATGTCATCATCAACCCCTACAATCTCTAGCACATAAGCAGCTCGACACAACTCTGTGATAAGACATGGAAAAAGATAAGCAGTG
Source organism: Capsicum annuum (assembly GCF_002878395.1). Lineage (NCBI taxonomy): Eukaryota > Viridiplantae > Streptophyta > Magnoliopsida > Solanales > Solanaceae > Capsicum > Capsicum annuum. Next base: position 51,816,184 of record NC_061113.1, on the reverse strand, counting down.
TCAGTTCTTGACATTCTAATCTTTATCTCATCATCAATGATTTCACCAAAATTAAGAGGGAGCTTCAGTACTATGCTTACTACTAGGATAGCTCGGTCATCACCTAGAATGTTGTCTTCATCAATGGGCATCATCCAGACACGCACTACACCCCACCAAAACTTTGCCTCTTGAGTCAAAGAGGACTTATATATTCTCTCGTATGGGTGGTCACCCATGCTGGTTCCCCTTCGACTATGATATTGGACAACTACGAATGTTGATTTGCATGATTCTTGATCCGAGCATAGATTGATGGTGAAGTGGCCTGAGAAGTGAAATTGGCGCCATGTAAGAACGTGTTGATAGTTCTGATTGAGATATCAACCCTTACACCCCTTACGTGAACTCTCTCAAATAGGGGCTGGTCTGCAACTCTTTCTCCTAACCTACATATGTTTTCCAACTGAGCCTGGTAGTTTGCATAAAACTCTTGGACCAGTGCATGGCAAAATGAGCTTCCCCCTTTTGTAGTCCATCCCGAGCCATACTCTTGGAACTTCTGTTCCACTTTAGGATACCTATGTAGACCTTTCGTGATAATCTTCTTTTCTTCCTGAATTAGCCTTTTAGTCCTTCTTCTATTAGTTCTGCAGAGCCCAGCAGTGAAGATGCCCTCTGCCTTGGGAATTTGCTATCTAGCATTATCTCAAACTTTGGGGTTCTTACATTTGATAAGTGTTCCCCAAATTGGAGACTCCTCATCATCTTGTTGTTCCATAGAAGGGGATTCAGATGTTGTTCCCTCAGACTCAAGCTCCTCAGACCCTTCATGTTCTTCCTCTTCAGATTCAGTATCTTCAGACTCATGCTGCTTATGTTCAAAATATTCAGATGCCTCCTGCTCAGAAGCAGTTGTTATTTTAGTGTCCTCACTATACTCCCCCTTAACTGGTGGGTGTGGTGAAGGCTGGTTAGGGGTTTGCTTCTTCTTTCCTTTCCTGAGCATAGGTTCTTCCTCTTCATAATCAGACTCTTCATTGATGAGTCTCCGATTTACACTTTTCTATTGTTCCTTCTTTATAAGCATGGGGATCTTTCCTTTGGGTGCCATTACAGGGTTCCTGATGGGATCCTTCAAGGTGATTACAAGCACAAGAGGAAGTAGGAAGAAATTCTTGATTTTAATTGCAAATCCACACACAAGGAAACTTGCTTTTTGCGTTACTTGGAAAATGTTTTTTGAATAAGGAAATAAAATACTCTAAATATTGAAGGGAAATAACTTAAAAGGAAGTCAAAACAAGTGGGAAGGTGGAAAGGTTCGACTGGGCCTGGGTCAGATCTTTATAATTGTCCTAAATTTGGCTGCTAAGTTACTTTCTGACGATATCTTATGACTGCTTGTCACAGGTGTGACAATCTATCACAGATGTCGTCAGCCTTAATAGAACTTACATTCAAAATTGGCCTCTCTAACGACAATTCTGATAGCTTATCACAGTTTTGATAGCTTATCATAAATGTCGTCAGGACCTTTTCTGTTGATTTCATCAGTTTTCCACCTTCTGTGAACTAAATCCTAACTACAAAAATAAAAACTTTAGTGGAATATAAAATTTTGGGTTGCCTCCCAATAGCGCCTGATTTACTATCGTGGCACGACTTGGTTATCTTGACTACTCAGACTTCTCCAAGAAAACTTGTTGATACCCCTTTATCATCTTCTTAGAATACACCAACGATTGAGAAAACACCCATCTCTTTTTGCTAAGTCATGGATGAGTGTATCTCGAAGCGTGCTTCTTTATTATTTAGCCTAAACTTCAGCTCATTTAGCTCCATGTCTATGATTACTCTCCCAGTTGCAAGGAATGGTACACCTAAGATGATGGGCACTTTAAAATCTACGTCGTAATCTAGGGATACAAAATCAGTGGGTAGAATAAAATCGGCTACCTTTACTAAAACATCGTGTAATATGCCCATAGGCTGCTTCACAGACCTATCTTCCATCACTATCTATAGATTTATCCACAGAGAGGCCAGGTAATATCTTACCACTCCTATTAGTAATCGCCATACATGAGCCAACATTCTGTGGATTCTAAAATGTATCGCTTGGTAACATTCTATTCTTTCTCTGGTTGAATGCAGCAGAAAGTTGGCGCATCTTCTACTCTAACTATTTGATGGCAGTGGAGTGTGAGTACACCAACTGACTGATGGATGTCAGATCAGTCTTCATGGTGGCAGTGGGTGATGGAATTAGGCGTAAGCTCATTCAGCCACAATGTTGCCTCCCCAGATAGAGACAATGGGAATAACCTCAATCGGATAGCGTTCTGGACCGCTCCTAGGTTATCAAAAGATTTGAAAAAGAGTGACAAAGTTCACCAGATATAGGTTCGGATTATCCCCAGGAAGGCCACCAAACAACTCCTTCAGATTGAGAAGTTGGATTATAGTACTTTTAATGTTGAACTTGGCTCCAGGTGCCAACGGTGGAGGAATAATTGCACCCGTTGCACTTGCCCCATCCATGCCATCATCATCATCATCATCATTCATATCATATTGGACCGGTTGGTACTCTTGTCTTCTTTGGAATGGATGGTTCCGGTTAACATTACGTGGAACTTATACAGCTATCTACTCTACACGTCTTGGGTTACCAGGGTTCAATAACTCCTCGTCCCCCAAATCTTCATCCTCAAGGTTTGGATGTCGTGCATGTGGCTCGACATTTAGCACATTCACCTGAGCTCTAGCTAAGGCTGCCAGTCTGTCAGCCTCTTGCTGTTCTGCCATTCTTCCTATTTGTTGCAGTTCCAGATTTAGTGGTAATAATATTTCTTCAGAACTTTTGGTGCTTGGAATACACTATAAAATCATGCAAATAAATAAAAACAACAAATAAACGTAAATCTAGGAAACTTAACTAACAGTCAATTAGCACATACCAACTTCAGCTTACAACTGTATTTCCCGGCAATGGCACTATTTTTGATAACACTCAAATTAAACTCTTGAATGGGTGTAAACGATTGTTGTCAATATAAAACCCAACTAGGTTGGGTTCGAATCCCACAAGGAATATGGTGTGAACTCAAGTTGTTTGCGATTTAATCCACTGATAGTTAATGTTTCCTGAAATGGGGGGTTTAGGTTTAACAAGTTGTTGTTTGTCACTTTACTTTCGGTATTTGTAAATCAAGAGTTTATGAAATAACTAGAATTATGTTCACTAGGGCTTTCAGTACATGACAGATGCTAAAAGTGATTTAAGATTCTCACGGATAGTAGGATAACAAGTTATCTTTATCGATGTTATGCTTAAATGTCTCTCAACCTACTTAAGCATTTAATTCCCTAATCCTCTCAGACTTAGGGAATTTCTATTTACTGCCCAGATTTTACCTCAGGTTAACCAACCTTGTTACAACGCTGATTATTAAACGAAGTATTTCCGAGTTCCTATTGATAATTCACTTCCTACTATATTTGATTTCTTTCTCAAACAAATCAAAGTAGGTGTGTCTACTATTTGGAACCAATAGACGTTAATTAAAACTTCAGAATTATCAAGAAATCCTACCACCTTTATAATCTTGAATACTTAGCACCTCATAAAGACCTAACCCTAAATCCCATAACTCAGGTTAATAAAGTTTAGCCACTCATGATGTAATGAACGAAACACATAATTGAATTCATGATTTGAAAGATAAACTTACAAAGATGAATAAAAACTAGTGAATCACAGATTAGATCACAAAGGAAAAACCCCAAAATACTGATAATAATCTCTCAAAAATAGTTGTGTTGTTAAAGTCAAGAAGTACAGAGAGAAAATATCAAAATATGCTGTCCAAAACTCAAGGTGTCAACCTTGTGCAGAATAATATTCATAATAATAATCTCTAGAAAACCCTAAAACAAAGCGTTAAATAGTTTACCCTAAATAAGGAAACAAATTAATAAAAATTAGAAATCCTTTGGATTAGACGGCGACATTTGTGATAGCTTATCAAGAAGCTGATGACTTATCACAAATGTCATCAGCTTCTTCTTCAGTTTTGGCTCTTCCTATGTAAGGATGATGATAAACTTGATAACCTATCAGCTACATGATGACCTATCATAAATTTTCGTCAAGGCTTTGCTTTAGTTCTCTTTGGCTGCCTTAGGCTGATGACATTCTTGATAACTTATCAGACTCTTGACGGCTTATCACAAAATGTCGTCATAACTTCCACTTTAGGAAAATTCTTTGTCTACTGAATACGACCAACCGATAGCTTATCATAGGGCCGACGACTTATCACAAATGTCGTCAACCACATTTGTCTTCATATTTCTTGAAATTTCAACTTCTTTGCTTCATTTCATGTTGGTTCTCTATCACATAAGCTTAAACTGCAAAATCAAACATAAAATAATCAAAAATAACTAAAGTTGCTTTAGACCTTGCAATTATTTAGAGTTAAAAGCCTCAAATGTGTTAGCATATGCTCACACATCAATAGAATAACCAAGTCAACCCATTTCTTACCAGTTCATACTTCGTATTCAGTTGAGTACTATGCTATACTCTATCTCAGGGAGTTGGTAAATTTGCATAGGGTTTTGTTGATCATTATTTTAGATAGAGATACTTAGTTTACCTTCTATTTTTGGAAGGCTTTTCAGAAGGGTCTTGGTACCTAAATTCATCTCAGTACGACTTTTTATCCTCAGATAAATGGTTAGGCAGAGTGGACCATTCATATGTTAGAAGATATGTTGAGGGCTTATGATATCAACTTCAAAGGTAGTTGGGATGACCACTTACATTTGATTGAGTTTGCCTACAACAACAACTATCACTCTAGTATTAAGATGAATTCATTTGAGGCTCTCTATGGAAGGATGTGTAGATCTCGTATTGGTTGGTTTAAAGTAGGGGAGGCTGCTTAAATAGGGCCTGATTCAGTATATGAGGCAATGGAGAAAGTTTAGTTAATCTAAGAAAGGTTTCAGAAAAACCAATGTCGTCAAAAATTTTATGCAGATGTGAAGAGAAGGGATCTTGAGTTTGATGTTGGTGACTTATTTTATTTAAAAATTTCACCCATGAAGGGGATGAAGCGATTTGGTGGGAAAGGGAAGCTCAATCCCTACTATGTTGGCCCATACATGATTTTGAACTATTTTGTGAAGGTAGTTTATGAGTTAGAGTTGCTTGCAGATTTGGCATCAGTGCATCCAGTGTTTCATGATTCTTTACTAAAGAAGTGCATTGGTGAATCATCTTTTGTCATTCCTCTAGAAAGTGTGGGTGAGAAAGATGGCCTTTCCTATGAAGAAGTCCAAATTAAGATCCTTGATTGTAAGATTCGTAGGCTAAAGAATAAAGAAGTTCCCTTGGTTAAGGTTCTTGACCCGACCCGACCTGACTCGAGGCTTTATTGTAATGGGCATCCCAAGTCCGACTGGGACCAGAGACTACCCCGTTACCCAACCCAACCTCCAGACGCCTACCCTGAGTTGGCTGAATTTAGAACATATAACAAGATAGAGTAATTATCCAGATTACTAACTCTAGGATAGGTCTATTACCGAGGCCGAACCAACCGAGTCCAACTGCCCAAACCCATCTGATAACCAAAACCAACCAAACCATAATCATGTGAGTTCTATAATAATTATATATAATCTCAAAATAAAAGAGGATGGAACAACCAACAATGCAGTCAACTCGCGTCCGCCCCAATACCAATACCAATACTAAGGCTGACATCAATAATAATCCCGCCCATACCAACCCATAGTAGTTCCACAAAAGCCTCTAACCAAAAGAATTCTAAAATCCGGTTGGGACATGCCCCCAACCATAGACACAACTAATATGCATATATAAAACAAAGTATGAAATAACATCTATGAAAAAGAGTCTTCCGAAAAGATGGAAGCTTACCAATTCAATCTAATAGTTAATCCCGAATGTCTGATAGCTAAACAGGAGGAGTAGAATGCCTGGTTCCTGCATCACGTGGGGATACAACCGCCCAAAGACGGGTTAGCAGGTGAACACTAGCATGAACTCCAGATAAGGATAAAATAATGCCAACCATTAAAAACCAAGTAAACCAACCATATGCATACAAACCACACAGACACACACAGATATATATATATAACCATACCGGGAAAGGGAACCGGTTTAGCATGCATTGAAAACCATTAACCTAAGTATGTGAAGCTTAATCATCCTTAACCACCCACAGTCTATATGGGTCCAGTGTATTCCTTTGAACGTGCCTCGATTCGTGTAGCCGCATGAACCGAAGATACCAATAGAGTAGGGGATTCACAAGTACCCTAAACTTTTATGATACATATGTACAGTGTACTTAGAGGATTCTTATGTACCTCATAGTATCACATAAGGTCGCCATGACCTTCCCCTCACGTCGGCAAACATGAGTTTCCAATGTTCGTTCATTGAACTCCCACCTTCATGGTTAGCTATCACACACCGCCATTATTGCCAAATTAAAACCATTTCCAACCAACTAAACCATTGTTATGAACCGAGGCTATACATAGTGGTATCGTCATACCGACTATAACTTGTAAGTATTGTCCTTAGCCAAACCTTTTTGAGATCAAGGGAGTCCCATGTACCTATAGATCACATTACCAATTAACTTGGGGGAGTCCCATGTACGCTACAAGTGTTCCATTAGTATGCTTACTTGAGGGATTCCACTGTACCCCACTAGAATGATTGTTAAACCAAAACCATTCCATTTTGACCATTCCAAACCATTTAACTAATTAGGGTTCCATTACAAAGTTTAAACCATGCATAAGTTCCATTAATATCCAACAATGTTGTGATAACATTCTCATAGGCATTTTATCAAACATATAGGGGGCATAGTATTTCCAAAACGAAAGCCAATTACCAAATAACCATTCCTATGCAACCAATTATCCAAAACCATCATTAAAGCATAATTAAAACATGGGAAAAACCATAAGCAAATATTTATAACCAAAAAGCCCCCAAATTATATTTTAAAATCCAAAACCATACAATAATCAAACCATGAAAACATTGCATAAAATCATTCCTTTAGTTGGAACTAACAATAAGGGAAGAGAAAATTCCTTAAACCAGGAATATGATGGAGAGAGATCACCAACACAAGCCCCAAATTAATCCTTAAGATTAAACCCTAGCCTTTCTTTACCCTAAAAGCCTTACAGAGAATTGTAGAGTGTTTAAGAGAAGTTTCTAAGTGTTAATGAATAGAATAATAGGGAAATAAACCTCCCAATAGGAATATACATCATGGGGCCTTATTAGGTTAAGTGGGGAAATGTCCAGATTTCCCTTAATTAAACTCCCAAAAATCCCATTGGGTGGGGACGACTATCCATACCAGTCATACCCTCTAATACGAGTGTACCCACCAGTCATACCCAAGGCCATCTCCATTTAACCCAACATAGTCCAAGGTATGAATCACCCCAAACCATGTCGTATCCAAGTATATGACTAGTACCCATGACCTGTACCCCTGACATAATAGAATCCCAAGAGGATTGAACACTACCCAACATGCGTGTCCATGGTACAACTCGTACCCTAGCTTACGGCTCTAGTGAGCCATTTATACTTAGATCAAACTTAAGTTACGAAGCCTAAGATTAAATGAAGTAACCAAAAAACCAGTATCCACCGATTCGACTCGTACCACCCAAGTCATACCCATTCCAGAAACTAAATCCAACCCTTTAACTAACATTGGTCTGTATACGACTAACTCATACCACTCGTATCCCAGTGTACGAGTTGTTTCCCCTAGTCGTATCCTTTCCAGAGACTAGAAATCTAGAAAATTTTCTAAGGGCAAGAAACCCAGGGTGTTTCGGTCTCCCCCACTAGGAACATTCATCCCTGAATGACATACAAGGTAGGGTAACCACAAGAACGATTTATTTGCATTATCAAAAATCAATCCAACCTTTAACCAAGTTAGGAATCACAGATGAAAAGATATTAATCTTTCCTTTAACAAACTCAAAAAATAAAGATGTGTTCAAGAACACATACTTTCCGCATGAATCTCAGGAGCAGAAAATAGATGGGGATACTTAGACTATATTTCCTCCTCCGTTTCCTTTTTAACTTCTTCCACCTTGTGGTTTTGCCATAAAACCTTAACCGAGGTCATATCCTTGGTCCATAACCGATGAACCTGTCAATCTAGTATCTCAACTGGGACCTCTTCATAAGACAGATAATCCGAGATACCCAACCCTTCCAAAGAAACAACCGAAGAAGGATCACCAACACACTTTCTCAATTGGAGACATGAAATCCCAGATGAATGGAGCTCAAACTAAATGGCAATTCCAATTCATAAGCAATATTACCAACCCTCTACAAAATTGCATAAGGACCAATAAATCAGGGACTGAGCTTCCCCTTCTTACCAAACTGCATTACTTTCTTCATGGGAGATACCTTAAGGAACACCTCATCCCCAACCTCAAACTCCAAGTCTCTATACCTTACATCCGCATAGGATTTTTGGTGACTTTGGGAAGCCTTAAGCCTATCCCAAATCACCTTCACCTTTTCCATAGCTCGATAAAGCATATTTGGATCAAACATGTCTACCTCACTAAGATCAAACCAACCAATAGGAGACCTACACCTCCTACCATTCAATGCCTCAAAAGGGGCCATCCCAATACTAGAATAATAACTATTGTTGTAAGCAAACTCTACCAACGGTAGATGCTCAATCCAATTTCCACCATAATTAATCACACATGCCCGAAGCATATCCTTTGATATCTGAATAGTCCTTTCCACTTGCCCATCCATTTGAGGATGAAAAAGCAGTACTCAAGATCACCTTAGTACCCAATCATTTTTGAGAAAAACAACAGAAATGAGATGAAAACTGCATACCACGATCAGAGATAATCAAAATAGGTACCCCATGCACCTTCACAACCTCCTAAAGATACAACTTTACATAATCCTCCGCTGACAAGGTAGTCCTCACTGGCAAAAAGTGAGTAGACTTCATTATCTTATCCATGATGACCCAAATCAAATTGAATTGGTTCCGCGACCGAGGAAGACCGATAATGAAATCCATATTGATCACCTCCCATTTCCATTCAGGCAAATCAATTTCTTAATAGAACCATTCCACGCCTTATGTGCTCAACTTTAACTTGCTGACACACCATGGACTTGGCTACAAAATCAGCCACTCCCTTTTTATACCATTTCACCAATATATCTCTTTGAGATCATGATACATCTTCATCGAACCGAGATGAAAAACATAGAATAATTCATGTTCCTCAACTAAAATCCTTTGTCGTAACCCATCGATGTTAGGAATACATAACCTCCTTTGTTACCGTTAAGTACCATCACCACTGATCTCGAATACCATTACCTTTTTCCCACCTGCATCATTCTTGATTTTGATCAATATAGGATATAACACTTATTTCTCCATAGTCTTTGCACCAAGAGACAACTGAACCATTTCCTGCACCACCACACCACTATCCTCAGAGTCCAAGAGACGAACTCTAAGATTAGCCAAGTTGTGAATATCCTTTACCAATTCCCACTTCTCCCTATCCACATGAGCTAAAATCCCCAAGGATAACCTACTAAGAGCATCAAAAACAACATTAGCCTTACTTGGATAATAGTAAAGACTCATATCATAGTACTTGAGAGGCTCCAACCATCTCCCCTGCCTGCAATTTAGCTCCTTCTAAGTGAACACATACTGTAGACTCTTATGATTAGAAAAGATGTCTACATGAACTCCATACAAATAATGGCATAAGATTTTCAAAGAAAAAACGACCACCAATAGCTCCAAATCATGAGTAGGATAATTCCTTTCATGCAGCTTCAACTGCCTGGAAGTATAGGCAATCACCTTCCATGTTGCATCAAAACACAACCAAGTCCCACCTAGATTTATCACAATAAGCCACAAACTTCTCAATACCTTTATGCAATGTTAAAAGTGGAGCTGAAGTTAGCTTATCCTTAAGCTTATCAAAGCTCCCTTCACACTCTTTCGACTAAGAAAAATTTACCTTTTTCTGAGTTAAATTAGTCAAAGGAGCAACTATCAACGAAAAGCTTTCCAGCAACCACCTATAATACCCATCCAAACCCAAGAAGCTTCGAATGTTGATTAGAGTCATGGGTCTAGGCCACCTTTTAACCATAACCACCTTTTGAGGATCCACCCTGATCCCCTCACTAGAAATAATATGATCTAAGAAAGTTACAACATTCGACCAAAACTTACACTTGGAGAACTTGGCATACAACTATTATTTCTTCAAGGTTTGCAACACAACCTGAAGGTGGTTGGCATGATCCACATTACTTTAAGAATATACTAAGATGTCATCAATGAACACAACTAAAAAAAGAGCTAAGAACTGTCTAAAAACAGTGTTCATCAAATCCATAAATGTCGTCGGGGGATTAGTCAAGACAAATGACACAACCAAGACCTCAAAGTGCCCATACTAAGTATGAAAAGCCTTCTTAGGGAAATCCTCCTCCCTAATCTTAAGCTGATGATACCTAGACCGAACGTCTATATTAGAAAAGAAGTTAGAACCTTGCAACTGCTCAAACAGTCATCTATACTTGGAAAATGATACTTGTTCTTGACTATTATGTTATTCAACTGTTGATAGTTAATGCACATTTGAAGGGAACCATTCTTCTTTTGTACGAGAAACACAGGGGCACCCCACTAGGATAACTAGGACGAATAAACCCCTTATCCAAAAGATCCTTAAGTTTCTCCTTGAGTTCCCTCAACTCAACCGGAGCCATTCTATAAGGAGGAGTAGATATTGGGTGAGTGTCCAAAACCAAATCAATTACCAAACTCAATTTCCCTATCTGGAGCAACACTAGGAAGATCGTCTGGAAAAACCTCAAGAAACTCATTTACCATTGGAATCAAGTTTAAAGAAGGACCCTTCGAGTTAGAATCTTTAACCCAAACAAAGTGATGAAGACACCCTTTAGATATTATCTCTAAGCTCTAAGTTAAGAAATAAGCCTCCCCTTAGGAGCTAGTGATCACCCCCCACTCTACAATTGGTTCACCAGGTAACCTAAAGACAACCTTACGAGTCTGACAATCTATGAATGTGTAATAATAGTGCAACCAATACATCCCCAGAATAATGTCAAAATCCACCATATCCAGCTCAAACAGATCTACCAAGGTTTGCTTGCTACCAACAGATACCACTCACCCCCTATAGAGTCTCTTAGTAATAACTGAGTTACCTACCAGGGTAGAAATATAAAAAGAATCCAAAACAACCTCGGGATCAAAACCAAAACATACAACCACATATAGGGTCACATAAGAAAGATCGCTAGTAGTAGATGAGGAACCAAAACTCCCCCACTTTTTCTTCAGTCATTTGCCTCCATCCCGACCACCCTTCTGCTGAGCACTACCCTATGTAGAGAACCTACTTCTCTTACTCTAGCTTTCTCCAAAATTTATATGTTTTCTTTTTTCATTCTCCACCTGCTGCATATGGACAACCAACCTTGAAATATCTATATCCTTAATTAGCAAAGCCGTCTTGATTTCAAGGATCATGTCCTGAGATAGCCCAAAAGTGAACTTTCTCATCCTCTCCCTCATATCAGCTACCAAATCCAAAGCATACCTTGACAGCTGATGAAATTTCAAGGTGTATTCCTTGACAAACATTTTTCCCTACTTAAAATTCACAAACTTCTCCATCTTTGCTTCTCTCAGCTCATGAGGAAAGATGCAATCTTGAAAAGTATTGGAAAAGGCCTCACATAAGGAGAACTCCTTAACATCACCTCTATCCCTATCCCACTCCTCATACCATTAGTATGTAACATATTTGAGCGGATAAGCTGCAAAATTCACCCTTTCTATGTTAGTGGCTTGCATTACTCTAAATATCTTATCCACTCCTTCCAAGAAACCCTGAGGATCCTCTTCCACCTTTACACTTGTAAAAGTACAAGGATTTATCTTCATGAGCTGGCCAACCCTTATGGCCTCCATAGATAGAATGCCAAATGTATCTCGCTTAGCCTGAGTAGCAACCAACTAAGCAATAGTATGAATTGACTGATGAAATTTGACATAAGTTACCTCACCTTGAGGAGGACTAGTAGCAATCGGAGAAACTCCAAAACAATCAGGGATAGGACCCTGAGACCGAGTGCAAAGTCCAGGTGTAGGGCATACACCATTAATATCATCCCTAGATGGGATAAAAGGATTTCCTTGTGTTCCAGATTGATGAGGCATGATATAAAAAATGAACAAATAAGGATTAGAGGAAATTCCAGGACTTAGACTACAAGCTAGAAAATAGAATGCGAAGAAAGTGAAATACTCCTAAATGTCCTATGGCCTCTCTCTTATGAGTGTGGATCTCTACACACCCCTACAAATATGGATTTGTGGACTCCCAATTAATCATTAACTTTAAGATCTGATACCAACTTGACCCGAACCGACCCAAGGCCTTGTCATAATGTGCATCCCAAGTCTGATCGAGATCGGAGACCACCCCATTACCCAACCCAACCTCCAGTCGCCTACCCTGAGTTGGCTGAATTCTAGAAAGATAAAAGCTCACCACTTTAATGCAGTAGCTGATCCCAAATGTCTGATAGCTAAGCAAGAGGAGTAGAAGGCTGATTCCTACATCACGTGGGGATATAGCCACCTAAAGATGGGTTAGCGGATGAATGTTAGCATAAACTCAGGATAAGGATAGAATAATGACAACCAGTAAATACCAAGTAAACCAACCATATGCATACAAACCATACATATATATATAACCATATTGGGAAAGAGAACTGGGTTTATCTTGCATTGAAGACCATTAACCTGGGTATCTAAAGCTTAACCGTCCTTAACCACCCATGGGCTATATCAGTCCAGTTTTACCCCTTGAAAGGGCCCTGATGCATGTAGCCGTACGAACCAGAGATACCATTTAAGTAGGGGATTCCCAAGTACCTTTACCCTCTATGATACGTACATACAATGTACTTAGAGGATTCCCATATACCTCATAGTATCATATAAGGTTGCCATGACCTACCCTAATATCGATAAACATGAGTTTTTAGTGTTCATTCATTGAACTCTCACCTTTAAGATTAGCTATCATACCTCACCATTATTGTCCAATTAAAACCATTTTCAACCAACCAAACCATTGTTATTAACCAAGGCTATACATAGTGGTACCGTCACACCAACTATAACTTACAAGTATTATCTTAGACAAACCTTTTTGAGATCAAGGGAGTCTCATGTATCTATAGATCACATTACCAATTAACTCCTATGTATCCCATAAGTGTTCCATTATTATGATTACTTGGGGGATTCCTTTGTACCCCACAAGAATGATTGTTAAATAAAAACTATTCCATTTTGACCATTCTAAACTACTTAACAATTTAGGGTTCCGTTACCAAGTTTAAACCATGTATAAGTTCCATTAAAATCCAACAATGTAGGGAAAACGTTCTCATAGGAATTTTATCAAACATATTGGGGGCATAGTATTTCCAAAACCAAAGCCAATTACCAAATAACCATTCCCATGCAACCAATTATCCAAAACCACCATTAAAGCATAATTAAAACATGGGAAAAACCATAAGCAAATATTTATAACCAAAACCCCCCCAAATTATATTTTAAAATCCAAAACCATACAATAATCAAACCATGAAAACATTGCATAAAATCATTCCTTTAGTTGGAACTAACAATAAGGGAAGAGAACATTCCTTAAACCAAGAATATGATGGAGAGAGATCACCAACACAAGCCCCAATTAATCCTGAAGATGAAACCCTAGCCTTCTTTTACCTCAAAAGCCTTAAAGAGAATTGTAGAGTATTTAAGAGAAGTTTCTAAGTGTTAATGAATAAAATAATAGGGAAAATAACCTCCCAATTGGAATATAAGTCGTCGGGCCTTATTAGGTAAAGTGAGGAAATATCCAGATTGCCCTCACTTAAACTCCCAGAAATCCTATCAGGTGGTTACGACCATCCACACCAGTCGTACCCTAGTCGTACCCACCAATACGAGTGGTACCCATCACTCATACCCAAGTCCATCTCTCTTAGATCCAATACTATCCTAGGTATGACTCACCCCAAACCATTTTGTATCTAAGTATACAACTAGTACCCATGATCCATACCACTGGAAGAATAAAATCCCAAGAAGATTGAACACTGCCCATCATATGAGTCTATGGTATACTTATACCCTGGATTACGACTCTTGGTGAGCCACTCATACTCAGATCCAACTTAATTTACCAAGACTAAGATTAAATGAAGTAACCAAACAACCTGTATCCACCAATATAACTTATACCACCCAAGTCATCCCATTCCAAAAACCAAATCCAACCTATTAACCAATATTGGTCAGCATACGACTAACTCATACCACTTGTATCCAAGTGTATGAGTCATTACCCCTAGTCGTATCCTGTCCAGATACCAGAAATCCAGGAAATTTTCTAAGGGCCAAAAACCTAGGTTATTTCAGTTCTATAGAGAAATCAGTCCGTTGAGGGAGCTACTTGGGAAGCAAAATCAGGTATGCAAATTAAGTATCCCCATATTTTCTCTACGAATTCAGATTTAGATTGAGGTAATGGTTTTCCCTAAATTGATTCTCTCATTTTTTTCTCAGATATCCAACCATCCTCATGTCATAGCACATTCATGAATTCAGTTCAGCCCATGCATCATGTTTCAGATTCAGTTACTTAATCATAATTCAATTTATAAGTATTTAGTATATGATCTCAGTTATCTTAATATCTCATTTTAAATAGTTTCATTTGGGGATGAGTGATCCTAAGGGGGAGGATTGTAATACCACACGGGATTCTAGATGAGTTTCCAGCTATTCGTCCCATGTTTAAATGTCCTAAACCTATTTAATTCACTCTAAGTACAAGTGACATGGACATTTTAAGACCTCAATATTTTGAAAATTTTATTTTTTTTCCTTCACGAGTTTGAAACATTGATTTATTTGTTAAATTATGTTTAGGGGTGTTAAAAGGGTTATTCGGGAGAGTTTTAAAATTTTTGGAAGAGGTTCAGGGTGTTTTTGGACCACAGAGGCAGAATACCTTTGTGATTTAGATGTGTTACAGAGACTGAACCTCTGCAATACATGATGTATCATGAAGTTTAACTCTGCGATACATGCTGTATCATGGAGGCTAGCCTCTGCAATAGCCTCCATGCCACGGAGGCTGTGAAATCTTACAACATTATTTAAAGGTTCAAGGGGTATTTTGGTCCTCTTTCCCTCACCCTAAACACCTAATTGACGTATTAAAACATAAGAGGGGAATTATTTTCCCTATTCTCCATCATGTACTATGTTTTGAAGTTTATAAATTATGAATTCCCTTACAGTGTTTTAAATAATGTTATTGTATTAAGAAATTATTTAGTGCTGGAGGGTTATGAATACTAGATACTTATATGTTTACATATGTTTTAGATTTTTAAATTTCAAGTTAGTCAAATCATGATTTTATCATCATATTCAGATTATCATATTCATGTGGAGTAATTATCAGTTATGAGTCAAGTTAACTTAAATTAGTACCAGTGTCATTTCAGTTGGAGTAGGATTTAGCACCAAGAAAACCTAAGTATGAAGGCTCACCTGTAGAGAACTGAGACCTTTAGTAGCAGTCCCTAAGTTCTAGAACTACATAGCTAGCATATATTATGAGATGTCACCCACCAGTAGAGGACTGACACTCTCTTAGGGCTCACCTGCCAATAGAGGATGGATACCCTAGTCCTTCAAGACATCACCTTTGTGGATCCACATCGTTAGATATGTGTTAGTACCCGTGGCAAGGTACTGGGACCCTTTCAACTGGGATTAGAGGTCGGGCCCCGATTAGCTTTGATTGGGGCATGTTGGTTACATGATACCTCACTTAGTTTTAGTTTTATACTCAAATTCTATCAGCTCAGGTTTGCATGACCAAGTGTTCAGTTTATCAGCTATTCAGTTAGTTAATTTTACAAATTATTTTAGTACATGCTTTACTTGGTCTTTCATTTATTTTACATGCACATAAATTTAGGCTCAGTATGTATATACCTTTTAGTTAGTCCTTATCTCATGTACCAATACATTTAAAGTACTGACCACATACTCTCTTTTGTGCTATGTTTTCTTATAACATAAGTTTAGATGCTTAGTTCTTTGATCACCCTTAGTCAGCTCAGCACTACTCAACAACAGTTATGGTGAGTCCTTATCCATCTACTACAAGTATTTATAGTTATTTTTAGTATTTTCTTCATTTTAGTCAGTCAAAGTTAGTTGGGGGCTTATCCCATCAACTAATCATGTTTTAGAGGCTTTTAATTATTCAGACAGTCTAGCTTGATTTTAATTTTTATCAGCAGTTTCAAACATGTTAAGTATTTTTTTAGTAGTACATCTTAATGGTATTTGATCAATTTAACTTTCGTCTATGATGTTTTAGAATTATTTTATTCAGTTCTCACAACAGGTACCAAATCATGGGTTAGCTTGGGGTCACTCATGACCTTAAGCATTGCTTTACAACTAGGGGTAGTCTCAGGTTGTGACAAAAACACTCAGAAGATGGTCCTCTGTATTCCCTTAATGCTTGATCCCTTGTTGTCAACATAATCATTTATTAATAGTGAGTAAATTAGCATGGGAGAGATGTTTTTGTGCATGCTTGTGACATTATCAACACTAAATTATGTTCACCTATGTATTTGTAGATGATAAATTTATTCGAGCTCTCTTACTTTCTAGCACACAACATCCATCCACAGTTACGGTTCCTACATCTCAATTTGTAAAAATTTGAATAACTTTTAACTATTTTAAAATAGAAGGACTTCCTCTTCAAAATTTCATTGACAAGTAGTTTCAATCATGTCTTTTCCTCAAACATTTGATTCTCCATAAATCCATACCCATTAGGGAAGAATTGGATGGGTGGTTTCTCAACATCACAATCTTTACCCTCTTTTTTGAAACTTCTAGATTCATCTCTATCTCTATCTAGTGCTCCATCATCGATCCAATATCTACCCAATCATCTTTCAATGAATCATAATGGATTAAAGATTTAGTTGGACGTGGGGGTGGTGCAACTAATGTTGAAGTTTCTCTTTTGTACCTCTCCTAAATATTTATTCTTAGAAAAAGCCTATAATTACTTACGCCAATATCAAGCATGTACATTGCTACTTTTCTGTCATTTTTTATGAATGTTGAATATACTTTTCCTTTTTTCATGAAATAACTAATAAAAACATCCGTAGGATGACAAGTTAATTCTTTGTATTCAATTATACTATTAACCATATTTTTGTACAAGCTATTACACGTAGAACAATGGATATAGTCAGCTTGGACTAATATTTCCAATACCAACATTTTGGAGTCTCATCCTAATCACCCATGTAATCACCACCAACTACAACATACTTAGCTAGTGACATAATGAAAACACTGGTCAATTCCAAGGTCTATGAATTTCCAATGGGTCAATTACAACAAAAAAATAATGGCTTACAAAAACCAACCCCAGTTGCAATAATGGAGCCTCATGTATAAATAGAGTAGTTTAGAAGCTGTAGGATTCACCTATTGATGAGGAAACTAGAAACTACGAAGCTTTTAAAAGGAAGGTGAAAATTTTTTTGGGGTCAAATGAGATATCATGTAACGACCTCACTTTTGATGATTTATGTAAAATATTCATTTTTGTATGATTTTACCATTTTATCCCTCTCCATGGTTGATTTATGGTATGTTCAGAGTGTGGGGATGATTGACATAATTCTCAATGTATTTTGGTATGATTTATGTGATATTATGGTGTTTGGTGGATTAAAAAGCCTTATAGTTGACTTCAATTAATATTTATTGATCTATGTGTTGGATGGCAAAACAGACTGCTCCGGCTGATTAAAAACGTTGATTTTAGGTTGGTAACGTAGTTTGATTTTATGGCTTATATATCTCATTTTGACCCTTGGTTCAGAAAATTGTGAAATGGGATTTCAGAGGTCAATTTTGTGAAAATAATGCTTTTTTGAAATTCTAATATCACCATTGAGTCTGGAGTATCGAATTTGATAGGGTATCATAGTTAGTTTACATTCACAGAATTATGAATGTATCCCGAGGGGTCTGCAGATACTTAGAGAATTCCAAGTCTCCAGTTGGTATGGTGCACCTGCGATTGCGATTGGCTAGTCGTATTTGCGACTCGACTGATCAACTCTAAGTATCCGTATGCGACATCTCGCGATTGAAAGTCCCATGAACACGATAATAGGATCGCATATGCGTTACCTATCATCAGACTAGGTACTGCAAATGCAACCTGGTGATCGTGATCGCGATGCCTGGGTCATATATATACCCACGTTTCACCATTTTTCACTATTTTGAGACTTGGAGCTTAGGGTCTTGTACTTTTGAGAAATTTCTCCCACTTTTAAGCTTGGGTATACTCCATAACACCCATTTCAACTATTTTCTCCAAATTTAATCATAAAATTCTTGTTTAAACGTGAATTAAAAAGACAAAAATTGAAATTTTTGTCTGTAAGGCCTAAATATTGTAATTGTCCAATTTAAACCCTGATTCCAACCTATTTTCACTTGGGTGAGTTTCTAATCCTATAATTATTACTTTTCTTTTGATTTCATCTTTAAAACAACTTCAATTCTTGATTTTAAAATAATTTTTGAGAATTTTTGCCAGTAAAGCTTAAATATGATTTTTTTTCAATTTGAACCTCATTTTGACTCATTTTTTCTTGGGTTTTCAGCTGTAGACTCCTAAAAATATGAAGAACATATTTTAAAAATAAAATTATGATTTTACCCTTCTTCTTTGAAAATTCTTTTTGGGGATCCGTTTTGACCTCGACTTGAAAGTAGGCTATATGGGTATCATTGACTTTCTTTTGATACTTAGATTCTATATTTCTATGTCTTAGTTTATTTTGAGTCTGTTTGTGAAGACTAAGGCTTTGGATTGAAGGCTTGCAGACTAGTTTTATTTGAGATAGGTTATGGTTTAACATTCTTAATACATGGTCGAGTAGTTAATATTGATACAAAATCATTTTAAGGGTGAGAACTAATCACAAGTATGGCTATATTTATTATGTTGTTCCCGTGAGGGGCCTATATGTTGATGTTATTTGGTCATTTTGGAACTTTATTTTCTATGTGTGACCGTGTGGGGTCCGATGTGATATTGTTAACCATATGTATGTGAAATTAATTGTATCTTGCTGATGAAAAAACCTTATGGTATCACCGGTGATTTCTTGTTGTATTTCCTTCTATTGGCATATGCATTATGTTGGATTCATGGATGGTTGGATAAATGAGTGTATTTTGGCTTACTTGGTTGTATTTCCTTCTATTGGTATATGCATTATCCTCCCTGTACGAGTGGTACCCACCACTCATACCCTTGGCCTTCCCCTTGGACCCAACACTGTCTAAGGTATGAATCATCCAACTCAAGTCGTATCCAAATATACAATTCATAATCCTCACCTGTATCCCTGACAGAATCAAATCCTAAGAGGACTGAACACTGTCTACCATACAAGTCCTGGGTATGACTGTACCCTGAAGGTTACCAAGTCTAAGGTTAAGTGAAGAAACAAAATAATCCGTATTAGACCATTCGACTCATAGTGTATAAGTCATACCCATTCCAATGACCAAAATCCATCCTGCCAACTAACACTGGTTAGCATATGACTGGACCATACCGTTGGTACCCCAACATATGGCTCGTACCCATGAGTTATATTAGGTCTAGAGACGAAAATTCTAAGAAATTTTCTAAGGTCCAAAAACTAGGGTGTTTTAATAGAATTATGCCATTCCAATTATCCGTCAACCCGGGGGCCCCAAGATTTAATTTAAAGCCTAAATCATGGCCACTTAGGTCTTTTACAACAATTTATATTCCATTAACCTTTTATGTAATGCAATAGTTTCAAAAGTGGTTAAATTATGCATATAGTCATGTCTCAAAACCAATTTCATAAGGTGGGTTGAGGTTATTACAAATTTCAATACCAAAAATCCATACAATATGGGGAAATCCACGACCCCCATTCCATTATTCTTAAATTTGGGGGAATCCACAACCCATATACCCATGTACAAATTCAGTTCAAAAACCATGAGATAAAGTATGAATAACAATTTGAAAACCATAGGAAAACCAAGTGGTAGTCATTCAAAACCCTTAACCCATCATTTCAAACCCAACAAGAAATCCACATAAATAATAATTAAACACATGCTTTTCATAAAATAAATTTTAGGCAAGAGATACATACCTTAAATACATAAGAATACGTAATTAAATGGAACCTTGGAACCCCAAATAATTAATTCTCTATGAAATCCTTGAGTTTTTTTTTTGGGGGGGGGGGGGGGTTGAGTTTAAGAGTGAAAGAGAGTAGTTTGATCCTTGAAACCAGAAGAAAATAAACTTAGTTTATGTTTAAGGGTCGTACAAGGGTGAAAAGACACAAAAATCCCTCACCCTAAATGAGAAAATCAAAAACTACACCAAAATAATGCCTTGGCGTGGCACGCCAATATCACAGAGACTCTCCTCCATGCAACATTAATATCATGGAGGTTAGTCTCAATGACATGGCAAAAATACAGAGGTTAACCTCTACGACAGTTGATATCGCGGACCCCTACTACCTTGGTGTCCCAAAATATCTCCGAATCCTTTTCGAAAATTTCAAAAATTTCCTCAAACACCCTTTTAACATTCCTAAACACAATTCAAGCGAAAAATAGATGTTTCGAACAAGGAAAGGTCAAAATAAAATAATGGAAATTTTAGGAGTCTTACATTATCCCTCCCCCCCCCCCCGGCAGGATCATTCATCCCCGAACCTTCCTATCCAATATATCAATTGGGACTTCCTCACAAAACAAGGAATCCATAACACCAACATCCTTAACAGGAACTATCAAGGAAGGATCACCCACACCTTTTTTCAGCATAGATACATGGTAAACTAGATGAATGGAACCCAACTCGTAGGCAATTCCAACTCATAATCAACCTTCCCAATTCTTCTCAAAATACGATATGGACCAATATAACGTGGAATTAGCTTTCCCTTCTGCCCAAACCGCATCACTCCCTTCATAGGAGAAACTTTTATGAGCACCCAATCATTAACCACAAACTCCAACCCTTTTTGCTATACATCCGCATAAGACTTTTTGCAACTTTGGGCAGTCTTAAGTCTTTATCTAATAACTTTTATCCTTTCCATGGATTGGTGAACCAATTCAGAACCAAACAACCTAGTCTCACAAACCTCAAACCATCCAATAAGAGACTCCTACTATAAAGAGCCTCAAAAAGAGTCATCTATTTACTAGAGGATAACTATTGTTATACACAAACTCAATACGAGGCAAATGAATAACCCATCTACCCTTAAAATCAATCACACAGTCTATTAGCGTATCCTAAAAAATTTGTATAGTCTGCTCCACTTATCTATCCGTTTGAGGGTGGAAAACGGTGCTAAGGTTCACTTGTGTACCTAAGCCTCTCTGAAATAAATGCAAAAAGTGAGAAGTAAACTGCATGCCTCAGTCTAAAATAAAGGACACTGGTGTACCATGAAGTTACACAATATCCTGAATGGACAACATAGCGTAATCCTCTCCTTAGTAGTTAGTCCTCACATGCAAGAAGTGAGCGGACTTAGCCATTCTATCTACGATGACCCAAATCAAATCATACTAATTTTGAGAACACGAAAAACCTGTAATAAAGTCCATATTGATCATCTCCCACTTCCATATGAGCGACTCTATCTCTTGAGACATACCACCAGGCCTCAAGTGTTCAGACTTAACTTGCTTCTAAACCATACACTTAGCAATAAAATTTGCTACATCTATCTTTATATTGCTCAACCAATAAATTTCTTTAAAGTCATGGTACATTTTAGTAGAGCTCGGATGAATTGTATACCTGGACTCATGAGCCTCAGTCAAAATCCTTTATCGCAACCCATCAACATTAGGGACACACAATATACCTTGGTACCTTAGAATATCATCTCCCCAATCTCTAATGCCATAACCTTTTGCTGACCCACATCATCTTTAATCTGCATAAGTATGAGATCCAAAGCCCGTTTATCCTTTACTTCAGCACCAAGAGATGACTTAACCACCTCTTGAACAATTATTCCTCCATCTAGAGAGTCTAAAAAAATAAACTCCCAAATTAGACAATCTATGAATGTCTTTTACTAATCCATTTTTCTCTTTATCAACATGGGATAAGATCCCCATAGATAACCTTTTAAGAGCATCAACAACAATATTAGTTTTACCTAGGTGGTAGTGAAGTATCATATTATGATGTTTACAATTCAACATACCTCCTTTGTCTGAGAGTTAACTCCTTCTGAGTGAACACATACTATGAGATCTTATGATCAAACTAGATATCCACATGTACCCGATACAGATAATGGAATCAAATCTTCAAAGTAAAAACCACAGTTGCTAACTCTAGATCATGAATCAGATAGTTTCTTTCATGAACCTTTAGCTGCCTAGAAGCATAGGCCACCACCTTACCACGCTACATCAAAAAACAATCCAGTCCCAGATGGGACGTTAGTCAAAATACAATAAAACCATTAGTACCCTCGGGTAGGGTCAAAACTATCGCCGAAGTTAACCTATCCTTCAACTTCTCAAAGCTACCCTTACAAGTATCAGACCATAAGAATTAAACTTTCTTTTGAGTTAATGTTGTCAACGAAGCAACAATAGAATATAAACTCTCCACAAACCTCCTATAATACGTAGCGATGCCCAAGAAACTCCTAATATCGATCGGGGTCGTGGGTCGAGGCCATTTGTTCACTGCCTCGACTTTTTGTAGATCAACATTGATCCTCTCACTAGAAAAAATGATCAAGAAAAATCACAAAATTCAACAAAAAATCACACTTAATAAACTTAGCATATAACTTTTGATACTTAAGGGTCTGCAACATAATTTGGAGGTGATTGGCATGATCCTCCTTACCTTTAGAATACACCAAGATATTATTAATAAAAACTATCACAAAAAAGTCCAAAACTTCCCAAAACCCCAATTCATAAAATTTATGAAAGCAGCTGGAGCATTAGTCAACCCAAATGACATAACCAGAAACTCATAGTGACTATACTATGTTCAGAAAGTAGTCTTAGGAGTATTAACTTCTCTAATTTTCAATTGATGATAACCCAAATGATGATCAATATTAGAGAAATATCTATCACCCTAAAGCTGATCGAAAAGATCATCAATCCTAGGAAGAGGGTACTTATATTTCACTGTCACCTTGTTCAAATGACAGTAATCTATACACATTCGAAGGACCCATCTTTCTTTCGCATAAAAAGAATAAGAGCACTCCAAGGGTAAGCACTAGGATAGATGAACCTTTATCAAAAAGATCTTTTAATTGCTTATTTAGCTCCTTCAATTCAGTCGGAGCCATTTTATAAGGAGGAATAAAAATAGGATCCTAAAGTCTATTTTCCTGTCAGAAGGAATTCTAGGAAGATCATCGGGAAATACTTCAGGAAACTCAGTAACCACAGGGATAGATTACAAAGAAGGACTCTTAGAGTCTGAATCTTTAACCCAAACTAGGTGATATAGACACCCTTTTGAAATCAATTTCTGGGTTACAAGATAAGAGATGAACCTTCCTTTAGGCACTATGGAACTCCCCTTCCACTTTAATATTGGTTTATTTGAAAAGTAAAATCTGGCCTTTCAGGTTCTACAATCCAAATACGTATAGCACAAATGAATCCAATCCATCCCCAAGATTATGTCAAAATCTACCATATCCAACTCGATCAAATCCACCTATATCTCTGTATGAAATATACACACCACACAACCCCTATAGATTTTTCTAGCCACAATAGAATCACCCACTAGGGTAGACATAAAAAAAGGGTCAAAAATACTTTCAAGAATAAAACCAAAATACACATCCACATAAGGGGTCACATTAAAAAAAGTAGAGCCTAGATTAAGCAAGCAATACATATCACGGGAGAAGAGTTGTAACATACCAGTAACAACATCTGGAGATGCCTTAGATTCTTGGCAAGTAGCAAATGTATAAAGACGATTTCGGCTAGTGCTAATACCCGAAGTAGCACCTTTTGGTGCAGGAGTTGAAGAAGTAGCAACAAAAGTAGCATCTGAGACCTTATTAACTCTTGTGGCAACTTTAGCTGTCGGATAATATTGCTACATATGACCAGGCTAACCATAATTATAGCATTGATTCCTTCATTCATCACACTGACCATGGTGAAGCTGTCTAGAAAATTGACAAGGAGGATATAATGTGGGTGACTAACCTCTACTTTCTTGGGATTGGGTATCCTGTGCCTTAAAACTGCGGTTAGCCTAAGAACAAAGATCACCACACAGCTTAGGATGAAGAGCACTAGACAAAGAATATGAACCAGAGTTTTCCCAAGTTTTTTTTCCTCCACTGCTTACCATCTCTTTCATTATTCTGTTAATTTGCGTTCTTCTCTGAATACCTAAACTTCTTACTCTGCCTTTTTCTAACATCCAACTATTTCTTCTTTTCATCCTCCACCTACTGCATATAAACCATAAGTCTGTAGATGTTCATATCAATGTTAAATATCACAGCCTTACACTCCAATACTAAGTCATGGGACAACCCAAAATCAAATTTCCTCATCCCCGCCCTTATAGAAGCCACCAATTTTGTAGCATAACGAGACAACTACTTGAATTTCAGGGTATACTCCATCACACTCATCTTTCCCTGCTTCAGATTCATAAACTCCTTTGCCTTAGCTTTCATCAGCTCTTGAGGAAAGAAATGATCAAGAAAGGCACTTGAAAATTCATCCCATAAATCTAGCTCTATATCATTACCTCTCAACTTTTCCCACTCCTCATACCACTGTTAGGCTACATCCTTCAACTGGTATATAGCAAACTCCACGTCCTCAGAATTTGTAGCATGCATCTCTTAAAATATCTTCTCCATCTCATCCACAAACTCTTGAGAATTCTCCTCAACCTTAGAGCCTATAAAATTTAGGGAATTCAGCCTTATAAACTGGCCAACTCTAGTGATGTCAGAAGAAAAAGCAACAGAACCAACATGGTTCAACTGGTGAGACTAAGAGGTCACCAACTAAGTAAGCAATGAATAGACTGGTAGAAATCAACATTAGATATATCCCCATGAGGCAGCTAGTTATAAGCATCACACCCTGAAGAGCACGAGGAGGACTAGTAGGGGTAGGTGGAACTCTTTTAAGGGAAGTACAAACACGTTCAGGGACCCTAGACTAGGTCTGCACTCCATAACCAGGTCGAGTTCCATCCATATTATCCTCAGGTATAACAGAATATCTGACAAAGTTTCTATGAATATTAGATCCTTGAGGAGGTATGATTTGAAATGTGAGTAAACCATGAGTTAGAGAAGTCTTGTAACATGAGACTCTATAGCCCAAAATAGAACACAAGAAAGGAAAACATTCCTAAATGCCTTATAAACCGCTTCTTATAAGTGTGGTGCACTACACATCCATAAAAAGAACTCTAGTCAACACAACTTTGTGGACACCCAATGACTTAAACTATGCTCTAATACCAAACTTGTCATGATCCGAACCAGGTCCTGGCCGTGATGGGTATCTCAGGTCCGCCATAGATCGGAGACCACCCCTATCGCCTAAACTCATGAGCAAAAAGTAATAATAATAATAATAATAATAAATGCGGAAGCTAATGAAATAGTAGTAGTGATGAATAGAAAACTCTATGAAAGCTAAGAGTCAACTAATAATCAACCAACCCATATTTTATCCACAATAGCCTCTAAAACCAGAATACTAAGCAGGTCTGGACATGCCGCCAACCATGAACAAGAGATTCCAAGTTAATGTCAAAATAAAAGAATAAACAAATGACAAGGCCGTTCAAAGGATGAAAGCTCACCACTTCACAACTACTCAACGAACGTGCTAATCCACCTAACGCTGCACAGGGAAAAAAAGTATCTTCAGACCCAACATTATGAAATTATTTATCATCCAAGGATGGTTAGTGAGGTGAGTGCTAGCATGTATCTCATAAGATATGATAACATAATGCCATATCCAAAAATCAGTCAAAATCACAATGCACACATCCATATATATATATATATATATATATATATGATGTCAGGATAAGGAACAAGGTTTAAGTATGAGATTTTAAAACCACTATCCTAGACTATGTAGATCTAACCATCATAAAAACAACCACAGGCTATATAGGTCTGGCTCCCCCCATCGGAAGGGCCTCAGTGCATGTAGTCTTACAAACTAGAGAAGTATAAGGAAAGAACAGGGAATCCATTACCCCACACCAATATAAGGTACATATATATATCAAGTATGAACTACGTACATGGTCATGAAGACCCTCACGCCAGCAAATGTGGTTTCAAGTATCGGTCCCTCCGAACCTCCACCTTCCACGATGATCTACATAACCCCCTTTAAGCACAATTAGAACACTTTCACATAAACCCATCCATTTAATAAGAAGTTATCCATTTAGGCATTTACCGTTGGTATCATAATATAATTAATTATGCTTGCAAACTTATAAAATCATGTCATTTCAATTATCCATCAACCCGGGGAATCCACGACCCCCAATATTTAATTTAAAAACCAAATCATGGCTACTAAGGCCTTTCAATATCATGTATATTCCATTAACCTTTTATACAATGCAATAGTTTCAAAAGTGGTTAAATTATGCATATATAGCCATGTCTCAAAACTAATTTCATAAGATGGGTTGAGGTTATCACCAGTTTCAATCCCAAAAATCCATATAAAGTGGAAGAATCCTCGACCCCCATTCCATTATTCTTAAATTTGGGGGAATCCATGATTCTCGTCCCATTTTCCATGCCCATGCACAAATTCAGTTCAAAAACTATGACATAAAGCATGAATAACAATTCCAAAACCATGGGAAAACTAACCAAGTGGTAGTCATTCAAAACCCTAATCCATCATTCAAAACCCAATAAGTAAATCCACATAAACCATAATTAAACATATGGTTTTAATAAAATAAATTTTAGAGAAGAGATACATGCCTTAAACACACAAAAATTCGTAATTAATTTGAAGCTTGGAACCCGAAAGAAGAATTCTCTATGAAACCCTTGAATGTTCTTGGGATTTGAGTTTGAGAGTGAAATAGAGTAGTTTGATAATTGAAAGCTGAAGGAAATAAACTTATTTTATGTTTATAGGTCATACAAGGGTGAAAAGATCCAAAAGTCCCTCACCCAAGTAGAAAATCAAAAAATGCACGAAAATTATGTCTTGGCGTGGCACACCAATATCGCGGAGACTTTCCTCCATGCCATGCCAATATTGCAGAGGATATCCTCTGTGACACAGTGAAAACACGAAGGTTAACCTTCATGGCACATTGATATTGTGGACTCCTACTATTCGGGTCGCAAAATATCTCTGAATCTTTTTCAAATTTTTTTGAAACTTTTCAAAAACACTCTTTTAACATTTCTAAACACAATTCAAGTGAAAAATTAATGTTTCAACCCAAAAAGATCAAAAATAAAATAACAAAAAATTTGGGGGTCTTATAGTATATTCAGAATCAAACAAGTGAATACCAATAACCAAAATTTTCAGAATAGAAATATCTTTGTTAAACTAATATTTTGGTCCAACATTAATTACCACCTCAAACCAAAAGAGTTGAACCCACGTTTCAGAAAATCAAGTATTCCTTAATGAATAATTTCATTATGCCCCTTATTTTAATAACTTGAAGCCTTTGGTTAAAGTGGTTTTACTGTCTGCAGGCAAGTTTAAGTAAGAGTGCCTATGACAAAATTTGTCATTGTTTTTTTGTCAAACTTTACACCAAAGTTAAACAACAAATATTAAAATCAGAAGACCTGCAACAAATCATCAAATGTTCAACACCCGAAAAACCCTCAATTTTGTTTCTAAGTTTCTTTATTTGTACGGGTTGCGGATTAGGCGCGGTAACTTTACTAGGAAATAAATAGTTATTAAGTAATAAGTATTTATTTTTAAGTAGATTATTTCGTGTATATTACTGGTTGGTTTAATTTTCATTTTTATCTTCTTGGCTTAAGATGTTTTATTAATTCATATTCTAAGTTGGATATTATCGTAATTAAATTATCTAATGTTTTAGGATCTTCGTTAGTACTATATAATCTTTTGTATTCTAGATGTAAACTATATAGTTTAGTTTCGATATCTTTTAATGATTTATTCTTTTCGTAAGATGTATTCATTAATTTGTGTAGTTTATTATTGTATCCAAATTGAAATTTTAGCAATTTCTGTGTAGTATTTTATTCTAACTTTGCTATATTCAATGCGTAGGTTTATGTTCTTTATCTGATTAAATAGTATTTGTTGTTCATGTATAGGTAATTTTCCATCTGTATTAAATAATTTTTCGTATTTATTAAATAAATCATTATCTGTATCTTCTTTTTCTAAGGTTAATTTTATTTTAAGTAATTTTTCTTCTAGTTGTCTTTTTTCTATTTCAAGTTGATTTATTTAATTAACTTCTTTATATATTCAATTTTGCCTTTCTCTAATTTTTTTTTATATATTCTAACATTTATTTATTCTGAATAGTATCCATCTGAATCTAAGTAATATTGATGTTCATAATATATGTGTAAGTTTTCTATACTATTTAATAATTCTTCCTCTTCATAATCTTGTAATTTTTCCCATATTATTTTCTTTATGTCTATAATTTCTATATTTCTAAGTATATATAAAACAAGTATTCTAATATCATCTGTCATTTAAGTTCGATTAAATGCTTTTCATAATATTTTCTAGTTGTTTGTTTTAGTCTAAGTAATTCTTGCATATTTTCATTAAGAAATTCTATATATTTTATATCGTTAGTTTCCATGTATTTGTTTTCATTTGTTTTTCTACTAATTGTATATTTTTCATATCTTTTTTCCAAAATTCTAGATATATGTGATTTATCATAGTTGATGTGTACGTAAGTATTTATAAGAGTAATTTATCATGGTAAGTATTTGTAAGAGTAGTTAGGTAGGCATGGTATGTAATTTATTCTAGCTATATAATCTTTACCGAATATTTTTTCTAATATGATTTTCCTTATATCTATTATTCCTATATTCTTAATCACATACAAAATAAGTATTCTAAATTTATCTACCATTACATCAGATAAATAATTATTCATTTTCATAAAATTGCTATTTTCAAAATATTCCCTTCAATCATATACATAACAAAATATGGTCATCTTAGATTACTATATACTAGATTATTCTTAAATAACATGTTCTTTGGTCACTATTAGCATGGTAATCTGGATACTTTTCCCTTAAACAACGCCTCTACTCTGGTTACTCCCCACCACGGCTTCTTGCCTTATTGGTTTCACCTTTAGGATGGCATAGTTCTTAGGGATTTTTCTCCTTTTCCACTTTGCTAATAAACTTCTTAACATATTATTCTTCGAATAATTCTACTATAAAGTAACTAACATGAATTTATTTTATCATACCATGATTGTTGAGAATTATGAATTTAACTATTCATAATCATAAATAAATATACCTGTTCAGGTAGGTTTGATATTTCTAAGCTTTGTTCCTCCATAGCTTTTTCCATTGAAATATACCTTTTTTTTAATAACTAAGCAAAATATTTGTTGTAGACAAGAGAGAGTATTTGTGCTTCAACTCATGAAGGCTTGCCTTGCAATGCCTTCGGTTCATCTTATTTATAGACTGAAACTTTACAAGAGTATTCCTATTTTTTACACGTTTCTAAAATTATCTACCTAATCTACTTTACTTTACAAAAAGTCTTCTAATAAGACAAAATTTATTAATTCCTAGACTAATAATAGTCAAAAGCTTATACAAAAGGTTTCAATAATTTACGTAAAGCAAATTGTGAAAGTTTACATGTTGCTTTCACAATTTAATAGCTTGTCTTCTATTATTACTCCGCTGATATCTTCTCGTTTTCGTATCTGTTGCTTTTTCATACCTCTATTATTGCTTCTTATCTTGTATCTTCCAGCTGGCGTTCTTATCTTCTTGGTTGATTTTTCTTCTATTCTAGCTGAACTTCTGGAATATCATTATCTCCTCCATTAAATTTTGAACATCTGTGATCTGGATATTTATGTCCAATTGTCTTGCAATATCTGGTTAATAATTCTTCTGAAATAAATTTTTCTCTGATAGCTCTGGCGATAGGTTTCGCCTCTGGTTTGAGCAACGTCAGAATCCATTGCCTAATAGTTTCCATATCTGTTTCTCGTAATTGCTTTGAATTTGAATATATTAGTACATGATTTCTTGAATAATAACTCCATATGAGATTTTGGTTGCGGTATGTGTTTGCTAGCTCTTGTAAAATTGTAGATAGTCCGATAATCCTCTTATTCACATAAAATTTTGGTATCTCAATTCTAGGTATTTCTAGTTGTGGAATAATATCTTGTGGTATAATCATATCTCGTGTCATTCCTATCTTTACAACTTGTATGGTTTTTTTAACTTCATCATATAATATATCTACTGGTGCCGTGTAAATTTTTATAAAAATAGGGTACCTTTGGTTATTCTTTTAAAAATGCTAAATGCTTCATATATTTCCGATATAGTGGATATCTCATTTTCTTCAGAGGTATATACAATACTGAGTAGTCCATATTCATAGCAAGTTTTAACTAGACTTGGTGTGGTTTTAGGTAAAGCAATTAGCTTATTATATCCGGTCAATCTTTGGGTTATATAGTTTGTATCTGGTTCTTGGATGTTTATAGCTCTGCGGTTAGTATTTAAAAAGGTTTGTACATTGTAGATATTTTCTATATATGTTCGGGCTGTGTAGTTGTAAGTCTTTTTGTCTTGGCTTAAACTATCTCGGTATGTGGTAATTTGTGGGGGTATAAACATGGGATTTTTTGATGTATTTGGTATATATGGTTTATTAAATAGCTTGTTTAGGTTCATATTTGTGTTTTTCCTAACTCCTTTGCTTGTACTTGCAGAAGTAGATTGATAAATGTTATGGGTTTTATGGAGTGTCCGATCGTCTCCTTCTAGCTCTGGAACTTTAATGTCTTCCGATCGACATAGCTCTGCACACTGCTGAGTTAGCTGATTTATAGCTATAGACTTCAGCTTAACTTCATTAGTTTTTAGCTTTTCTATTTCATTACTCATACTGTCCACTTTCATTGAAAGCGTAGTTAGGGTGTTGAATATCTTTTCTAGAGTATCCTCTTCTATTATATCAGTCTGTGTAGCTTTGTCTTGATATGTAATCTGCAATAACATTTTTGTTAGTACTAATTACTTCGATTATAAATGTGAAATTTAATATATTCAAGACTAGTCTCTGAATCTCTTTTGTTGTAACTGAATTTTGTATTTTCTTTGTTAACCACCAGCGTACCTGTGTATTATCCGTTCGTACAATAAACTTGTTATATACAATATAAGGCTCAAATTCTAACAAACATTTATATAATGAACATAATTCTTTCTTATTTATTTCCCATTTTATTTCTATTTCATTGAACGTACCTGAGTAGTATCTACAATGGTGTTATGATTTTTCTGCTTCATATCTGCATTTAAGTATTCCTCCATAACTACATTCACTAGTATCTGCTTCTACTATATATATAAATTTTCTATTTTCATTTGGAAATTATAGTTTTGGCAATTCTTTACAAAGTAATTTTATTTTCTGAACTTGTTTTTTATCTTCTTCATTATAGTTATATTCTACATCCTTTTTTAATTTTTCTGTAGTGGTTTTAAAATTTCTGCTAATTTTGGAATATATTCTCTTACTTGGTTTACTAATCCTAAAAATTATTGTAATTTCTTTTTTGTATCTAATTCTTCTTTCGAATTTATTATTTTTTGTACTATATGTTGTTGTATTTTTACTTCACTCTTATCCATTTGTATTCCTAAAAATTCTATTTGATTTTTCATAATTTTAGCTTTCTTTTCACTTAGACTTATTCCCGATTTTTCTATTATATCTGTAAATTGTCCTAATAATTTTAAATGTTCTTCTTTAGTTTTTGTTTATAATAATATATCATCTATGTATACTATACAATTAGATAATTATTTAAAATAACTATTCATAAAATGTTGATATCTACCTGGTGCATTTTTATATCCAAATGGCAATACGTTCCATTCATAAAATCCTTGTGGTACCGTAAATATGGTTAATTCCTTAGATTGTTCTTCTAACTTTAAATGGTAAAATCCTAATTTACAATTGAATTTACTAAAATAATTATATCCCTGTATTTGTCTTATTTTTAATATCTTATTTGGTATTGGATAATTATATGTCATAGTCTTTGCATTTAAATTTCTATAGTCAATAACCATTCTACTTTTTTCTCTTTTTTGTTCACTATGTTTATTTACTATAAATGCTGGACTATTATGTTTACTATTACTTTTTTGTATATATTGTTTTTCTAATAATTCATCTATATGCATTTTAAATTCTTTTAAATCGTCAAAATTATATGTTAACGGTTTCTAGATTATTATGCTATTTTTATCTATTAATTCAATTTTTATAGTAGTTTTATGCTTTTTTCATCCTTTTAATGGATCTTCACTATATAATTGTTCTAATTTTTTCTTAATTATTTCTATCTTATTTATTGAAAATATAGTTATTTCTGTTTTATTTATCGAAAATACGACTAGTTTTATTGTATCTTCAGTATTTTTTATATTTTCTAACTTTTGTGTAATTTTTTCACTTTCTTTTATCCAATCAGTTTTCTTTCTTATTTTATTATTAACTCTTTTTGCTCTTACTTTCTGTTTACATGGTGTTGTAAACCACCAATCTGTTCTAGTTATTATATGTGGGTATTTATCAAAAAACGGCATCCCTAAAAGTATATCTTTTGATGTTAGTTCATAATTATAAATTTCTTCTATTGTTAATATCTTATCCCATACTTGTATTTTTACATTCCTAGCTTTATAAGTAATTAAGCTTCCTTCATTATTAAATCCTTTAACTATTATTGGTGTTTTTAATTTATTTCATTTGCTTTCTGGTAAGCAATTATATCTACATAAATTAGCTTCTGCTCCTGTATCTATCATAGGCGTATAATATCTACTGTAATATCCTTCTACTACTATCTTCATTAATACATATATTTTCATTTTATGTTAAGGCTCTTTTTAAGAATAATTTCTCTCTGTTATATGTTAATGTTAATTGTGTATGTTCTATATTATATGGTTTTACTTGTTCTAGCCATTTTATTCCTAATAATATGTCTGCTTTTTGCATTTCTTCATTTACTTCAAATTCTATTTTTATTTTTCTAATTCCTATTATTATTATTATTATTATTATTTCTGCTATATTTTTACTATTTATTAAACTTTTTGGTAGATCTGGGCATATATCATTATCAATTTTTATTTCTTCATTTTTTACTAGAAATTTGCTATGTAATTTTCTTCTTGTCCTGGATTTAAGAGTATTAAATATTCCTTTTCATTTACCTTTCCTGTTATGTAATATTGGTTTAAATTATTTGTTGAGTTTGTTTCATAACTTGTTCTTTTTGATGAGCTTGATGATTCTGGTTTTTCATCAGCTATTCTTTTCGTTGTACTTATTCTATCATTTATTATTTCTAAATTTTCTTCTATATCTATGTCTCTATAGCTATAACCATTATTATCTATTGTTTTTACAATTTGTTCGAATGGACTTTCTATTCGTATTTTGTTAATCTTATTTTTTCCTATTATTTTATGTTTTGTTGTTAATACATATAAATTTTTGCATCTTGCTGTAAATATTTTACTTTCTGGGCTTAATTCTATTCCTGATATTTTCAAATATAATACTAATGATTTATCTATATTTTTATCTGTTATTACTACTGAATAATTTGCACTTATTATAAATTTAAATTTTTGGTATATTAAATTTCCTTTTATGACAGTTATTATGCTTTTTTTCCATAGGTTTTATAATTCTATCATCTGCTAAATATAATTCTATTGGTGTATCTATTCCTTCTCTAAAACATGCTTTTATTAATATCTCTGTACCTCTAAGGTGTACATATTTTATTGGGTCTCTACTTTTTATATCGTTTATCTCTTTATTAATTATTCTTTTTGTTACTAGTGGTATACTAACTTTACCTTTTGCATATCTACATTCTATTACATGTTCCTTTTGGCTTACTACATAATATTCTTCTTTTTTCCTAGTAAATATATTTTTTATTGTTGGTATTTTAAATATTTTTTCTACACTTAAGTCTAATTCTTTTTCTTTTATTTCATCAAATATGTTACTGTCAAATATTATTTTTTGGTCTGTTCCTTCATCATTTAAATATTCTTCCTTTGTTATTATTTTTATATCTTCTTCAGTCATTTGTTTCATCTATTTCACTATCTATTTTATTATCTGTTTTATTTTCTGAAATTTCATATATACTATCCTCACTTTCTAATTCATAATCTATATAATCTATTTGCATATATTCTGTATTTTCTATTTTTATTTCTGATATTTGTTTATTTTTTGAATCTTTAGGTAATTTACAATCTCTAGCTAAATGTCCTAATTTTCCATAATTATAACAAGTACATTCTTTTATAGATTTCTTTTTTCTATATGGTCTTTTGTATTTATAATTTTTTTACATAATATCTTTTTCTTGGTTTCTTGTATTTATATTTTGATTTTTTATATTTCTTATATTTTATATGTCTTTTTCTTTTCTTATAATTTTTTTCTTCACATCCGAATTAGGGTGCTATTTTATCTTTGCAACATGCTAAATTTCTTATCAATGTTTTTTTCATTTTTAATTCTTCTCAATATTTTTCACATAAGTTTCTATACCATTGTTGTAAAAATTTTATTCTTGCTCCTAGAGTATCTACTATTTTCGCTTCTTCCCAACTCTTTATTATTTTTGAATTAAATGGTTCGGGTAATTTATTAAAATATAATTTTCTTATTTCTTTACTTTCTTCTATATTATATGCTCCTTTATAATAATATTCTTTAAATGCGCAAGTATATTCATCTATATAACACATATTACATATTGCTAATTTTAATATTAAATTTCTATTTGTATCTTTTTCTTCATTTTGTTCTTCTTCTATTGTTGTCATACTACCAAATTCATCTTTTATGGCTGTTTCATATTTTTTTTTAATAATTCTATAGGTGTTAGTTTAGTTGTTGTTGATGATGTTCTTAGTTTAGTTGTTGTTGATGATGTTCATTCTGTAGGTTTATTAGTTCTTAATACCTTCTTGCTATTTTCAGTTAAATTTGAAAACTATAATTTCACTGTTCCTATTAGTGTTTTTTCTATATATTCTGGTGCATCTGTTATGTTTATATTATTATCTAATAATTGTTTTGTCATATATCCTATCCATAATTGTATTATTTTTTCTATATCTATTACACAGTCTAAGTCTAAAAAGTTATAATTTTTTATTAACTATTTGTTTTGGTGTCCATTTGTCATATTCATTCTTTAGATTATATCTTTTAAACTTATTCTTATAATATGTAGGTTTTCTTATTTCTGATGTTCTAGTTATTATATTTTCATCTTCTTTTTTATCAAGAGTATTTATTTCTGTGTTGATATTTTCTAAGTTTTCTTCATTAATTACTTCTTGTTTTTCATTGATTTCTAAATTTTTTGTATTTGTTAATATTTCTGTATATGTTTCACTATCTTCTGAATCATAATTATCTGTCTCTTCAACATCTATATTATTTATTTCTAATTCCTTGTTTTTTATTTCTTTATTGTTTATTTCTAATTTTTCTTTAAAATTGATTTATCTCGTTTAGTAATTTTTGTTCTTTATCTTTTTCTTCCTTTTCTTTTTGTCTTTCTTCATACAAATCTCTTAACATTTGTAGTTCTTTTTCTAATTCAGCAATCCTACTATTTTTAGTTTCTTCTATTTTTCATATTTCTTCTGTAGTTTGTTGTTTTATTTTTTCTATTTCTTTTTTCCTATCTATTTCTTTATTTTCTCTTTCTATTCTTACCATAGCTGTCAATTTATCTTTTAATTTTAATTCTTCTTTTTTCTAACATTAAATATAAATGTTCACCTATTTTCTTATATCTTCTTCCTAGATTATAAAATACTATTTTTATTTTTAATCCTTCGTGATTTTCATATATTTTTTCATCTATTATAAATTCTTCTTTGTTCATTTTATTGCAAATAGTTCATGTTGATATATATATTCTAAACTATCTATTGTGATTCTAATTTTGATATTTTATCTTTTTGTGCATTTATTGAGTTTTCACCAACTCCGGCAAATATATTATAATGTAATCTTTCTATTCTTATTTTTAATTCTTTACGTTTTTCAGAAATAATTTGTTTAGTTCTTTGTATCTTTGTACTTTATTCATTTAAATCATATTTATAATATTTTGGTGGTTATCTAAATCTGATTTCATCATAATTAGGTGGTATGTGTCTCATTCTTCTAGATTTTAAATGGATTATTAATTTTGCTTCAATACTAGATATTAAGGTAATTAGGTAGGCTAATCTTTGTGGGTTTTCTTTTGTTTTATTTAGACTTATATATTCTGAATAATTACTAATTAAAGATTCTTTGATTTTTCTAAAAGCTTCTCTGTTTTTAAATGGTCTTCTCATAATTAATCTAATCCAATCTAAATTCAAACATATATGCTACTGCTATATTTTTTAAATAACTGGGCTCTAATACCATTTGTAAGGGGGTGCGGATAGCATGTGAAATAGATCTATTATCCAATCCCTTTCCCTTTCTCTTTCAACTCTTCTTCTTAATTTATTATTATTCATTTTCTTTTCTCTTCATGAGCCTATTTGTTATTTTATTTATGTATTTAATTGTGTTTGCCTTATTTTGTTTTTTGAATCTTGAAATACTTATGTAAATATAACCCTAATAATTTATTTTTCTGTTTATTCGTCTTATGTTATTCTTTTCTAAATCAAGATTGTTTTAAGTGATAATACTGAGACATAATATTAGTCTTGCCATATGGATAATGGTAAGACATAATATTAGTCTAGCCATATGTAGATTGTTTTGAGTGATGAACTCAAGACATAAGATTAATTAACGATACGTAGATCAATGTCATGTATTTTATTTTACATTTTGAACTATATAATTAATAGATTCGAATATAGAAAATTAGTTAATTGAACAAAACTAATTTTCTTTTGTGATCACACATTTTTATCAATGCACCAAAAGCTTTAAACCAAATTAAATTAATTCAATGGATTGAGTTGTACCGAATCAATTTAAATAGATCAAGATGGGCGAATGTAGAACACTCTCTTTACTAGAGGGACAAAATCAACACATAGTTATTTATCAAGAATTATCATCTTGAAATAAAAAAAAGATCAATTATATTGATTTTTTCTCGATATCCTCCATTGGTTAAATTAAATTAAAAAGAAGATAATATTA
Organism: Capsicum annuum; assembly: GCF_002878395.1. NCBI lineage: Eukaryota > Viridiplantae > Streptophyta > Magnoliopsida > Solanales > Solanaceae > Capsicum > Capsicum annuum. The sequence continues at coordinate 51,778,280 of NC_061113.1, read as the reverse complement.
GAGAAAAAAATTATAATTTCACACATGTTTGCGCAAAATTAATCAACGGACTTTCGTCTGTTCAATCTGTTGATTTCATCAAGGAACAAAAAATAATTTCATTGATTTTTCTATAGTGTTTGTTAAATAGTTTAACAAAATAATGGACTGATGGTGTGTATAAATTTTCTCTCTTAAAAATGTGGTTTTATAGGTGGCGCCCATAGTTATTAAATCCTGGATTCTCCTTTAGCAATGGAAAAGTTAAACAGAAATGTACCTTCAACTATTATTTTTCAAGTATTTTGAAAAATTGTTTTCGTCTTGTCAAGAACTCTAACAAGAAAGTAAAAAAGAAAAAGGAAAGTTTACGTAAATCCCGACAAGTTTATTCATATTTACATCTTATCTTGACTTTTTTTTAAATCTCATAAAATTTTCTTTTTTGGTTTTCAGATACATATAAGTTAAGTGAGATACACGTTAATGATACATCTTATTATTTAACTGATTAGCTTAAATTAAGGAATGTAATAGTTAGTGCAACGTTTAATTATCAATTAACTTATCCAATCATCTAGTTAATTAAAATAAATACCCTAAAAGATGGTATATTATTACCAATTCAATTTTTTTTTACATATTCATCTTCATAATCAATTTGAAGATTCATTTTTCTTCCTTTTTTTTTTTTTCGTGCTATTGATTCATTCTTCTTCTCTTCTTTTTTATCCAATTTGCACTATTTTATATATATACTTTTTTTTTCAATCAAATTTAATTATTACAGTGACAGAATTTGTAATGTTAGGAAGCATAATGTTGATCGCATATGGTGTTATTGACATAAAAAAATGACATAATATTCACATAATACTACTCTTATCTCTTATAAGAGATATATAATATTTGGAATATACATGTATCTACAGTAATATCTACATTAACACATCTACATACTAAACAAGTAATACCTTAAATGTATCTCTTCCTGTAATAACATGTATCTCTCATATACATAATTAAGCCAAAAAAATATATACCGAGAGATACATAATATATATAGATATAAATATTATATATGTATCTCTTGCTTTATTAATATATCTTTCTCTTATGTATTTTCCACACAAAATAAAATAATATGAGAGATACATACTTATACAGTGTTAGATACTTAGAGATACGATATGAAAAAATGTATCAGACGTAATCAAATATGTATCTCGAACTAAAATCTAGACAATTAACAAACATATAATACCTTGGGAATGGCATCGGATTGTAACTTCAACGATTCTTCTTATTTTTGCACGAACTATACCTTTTGAACTGGTAGATTCTCTTTTTTTTTCTTAGCATTTTTTTATTTTTATTTTTTGATAAAAAATTGTAGAACATGATAAGAAGAAATTGAAGATGAATTTTGAAGGGGAGGTATCTTAATTCATAAATGTGAAGAAGAAGAGAAAATTATGGAATGAAACCTCTACAAAATTTCACCGTTGATTTTGGAAGAAACTGCAGTTGGTAAAGTTAAAGTTGGATATAAGGGGTATTCTAGAATCTTTTAACCCAAATTAATAAAAATTGGGATATTTGTAATTTTTAAACTGAAGGGGTTTCTAATAATTTTAGTAACTAAAGCTGTGCTTTTATGAAATTTTTTCAAACAAAAAATCTTAAAAATCTTCTAGCCTATGTCTATCAAAGAGTATTCTAGATGGATGAAGTCACAAGCGTATTTATAGGTAGGTCATGGACTCTTAGGCAAATAACTTTAAGCCTAGAGATATTTATAGTTATTCCTTACCTTCAAAGAAATACGATATATGCATAACTTGAAGGAAAATTAATTGATTGATTTATTAGCTTACTCTAGAGACAGGGTAAATTTATTACAAAAAATATGTGGGTGATTAATACGTAATATTCTTACATCTTATACTACTAAAAGATCCCTATTTACCCAATGAAAAATATTCTTCGATTAGTTTCAAAGATATTTTGATTGAATCAGTGGAAAAAAGAAAAAATAGTATAGTATTTTCATAGGAAAAAGTTACGAAGTTTCCCATAGTTTCAATGAAAATCTATTTTCCACCATGGAGGGGCAGATTTAGGGGTATAAGTGGGTTTTTTGGGAACCCAGTAACTTTCATGTAGATTTCGTATATATATTTAGAAAATTAGTAAAAATATAAGAATAATAAGTTGGGAACGCACAAACAAAGTGTGTTATTGGTCTAGTGGAAGAAACAGATTGCTAAAATTTAGTAAGCTTCTTGTTTATAGGTTTAAACCCTATCAACCACTTTATTTTTTCTATAGGAACCCACAAACTTTAAATCTTAGATCCGCTTCTCCTACCATGCATTTTTCGAGTGAACTATAGTTGGGTGGCAAATTATGTTTCACAACACAAATTTTCATTGATTCACGCTGGAAAAACCTCTATTTCTAGTAGTATTTTTAAGTGACATTACTTAATTAAACATCTTGTGTTCAAACTAGTGTCGTGGTCAACCATTCATGAGATTAACGAAATAGGAACTTGTCATGATCCGAACCAGGGCCTGGCCGTGACGATTATGTCAAGTCCCACGTGGACCGGAGATCACCCCTTGCACATAAGTAAACCAACACAACATCTCCCAATGTCGATAAATTTCAAACATATAACAAGATAGCATGAAACAAGCTTAAAGAAATTCTAAACATGTCAATAACCAACGATCGATGATTGGCCAAACAATCAACCAATATCACCTAATATCCACAGTAATCCTAACAAAGCCTTCTAACAAAGAACTAAAATTTTCTTGGTGGGACATATCCCCAACTCTGACAGATGACAATGAGAATGATAATGTTAATGATAATGAGACTCATAACTCTAGTCTATGATAACAGCTAATGAAATATCTAAGTCTTTTGAAGTATGAAAGTTCATCATTTCACCATAATGAACCAATGAACGAGTTGATCTACTTAAATCTGCAAAAGAAAAGAAGAAGTTGCTTCGGTGCCTGCATTGCATGGGGATACAACATCCAAAGATGGTTAGTGGGGTGAACACTAGCATGTAACACAGGGATAAGGATAACATAATGCCATGATCGACAGAATCATTCAAAACCAATGCATGTAATCAAATTCATATACATACATATATATATATATATCATATGTCGGGTTAGGGAATAAGGATTAACATGCATTTTAAAACTTTAGCTTGAATTGTGTAGCTCAACCGTCATAACATAAAAGGCACCTACGGGCTATGTGGGCTCAGCTCTCACCCAGCTGGCAGGGCCCCAGTGCGTGTAGTCGCATGAACTAGTGTATAAACATATGCACTATGAGGGACTCAAACCTCCCTGAGTATCAAGTTGACACGAGAACCAAATAATGTAATAAGATGTGGGGGACTCGAACCAACTAATCAAATGATTTTAATAAGGGGGACTCAAACCACCCGATCGTATAGACTCCCGTGTCGGCAATCATGGCGTCCATTGTGGGTCCCTCGAGACCACCACTTTCATGACTTAACTACACAACCCTCATTAAATCCCAATTAAAAATATTTATCACACAATACCATTCATTGAACTACAATACATGTTTAGGAATGCATTGTTGGTATCGTTATACCAACTACACTTGTAATGCAACATCAACATGTCACACTAATTATATTCACTTGGGTGAATTCACGACCCCCTTGGTTCAATTTTACATTAGCTTGGAGAATTACCTAACTCCATAAGGTTCAATTCAAAATTGCAATAGTTCAAGAATAGTTCAAATTCCCACATTTCTCATAATTAAAACCAATTTCACAATTTAGGGTTGGGGTCATAACTACTTCTAAAGTCATAAGTTTGGGAAAATCACAATTCTTTAGTTCATTCACCATACCCATGTACCCACAAGTTCATAACCATAATTAAAGCATGAATAATCATATGTAAACTATAAAAAGACATTATTCAACAACAAGCATTCTAAACCATCAACCCTTGATTTCAAATCGACATAAATATCTCATGAACAATACTTTAAAATATATTCATTTAAAAAATTATCGATGAGGGAAGAGTAACATGCCTAAAATACCAAGTTTCACAAAAAAAATTCAACCCTTGAGCCCTTGGATGACCTACATCTTAGAAACCCTAAGTATGGCTGCTTGAGAGAATTTAAGAGAGCTTTGGAAGTGTTTGAGTACGTTAAGGATAAAATATAACACCCTTAAATTCTTTATAAACGTGGGGTTTTAATTGGGTGAGAAGAAAATTGTCCAAAGTGCCCTTAATTTAAAAACTAAAATTTAGTCGTTAGTGACTATGGGTCACTATACGACCCATAACGAGACATTAAGACTTATGACAAGGAGATGTAGTCAGGACACAACCACTAAGGCCCCATACTGGTCTGGTTAGGTGATACCCCGAGTTTTTTCGTTAAATATTTTGCTCCCAGATGTGTCGAGTCGTTAAAGCCTTTTTATCTTGCCAAGAGTCCATTAAGATCTCCGATGAAAATGTGTTGAATTCTGTTCTTTATCATGATTAATAATTTTTTGTGTGGAATTTTTGGATATGCGACCCGTCATCATGTAGATCATCGAATAAGCTTTCCAACGATATGTGGATCATCCAAAACGGACACACGAGCGATGAGTTATAATCATTCTGATCTAACCGTGAATAGTGGTGAACAGTAAATGTGCCGGAAAAAAATACTGAGGCCAGGCGAATTTTAAGGTCAACTTCAAACGTTCATAAATCCTTGTGGGTGAGCTACTATATATCAACAGAAAGATCTGAGAGTCCTCTTTCCAATGAAATTGGTTTTATCGAATTTATCCATCGGAGCAAAAAGTTATGGTCGATCTACTTCAGCTTATCAAAATAGTCCACCAAAGGACAGATTTGACATTATTTGATTTTTAAGGTATTTTGGTCATTCCCACTCCAATCCATCTGGGTAAACCATGGATTTAAGTCCATTAAGAGCATTCAATAGCTCATTTTTCTCCAAAATTTCCTAAGGCTCAAACCCCAACCCTACTATTCCAAATTTCATCCTTCTATGTCTCTTGATTGAACCGTAGAAATTTCAAATTAATTTGGGATTCGAGTTGATCATGTTAAGGGTTTTGAGATGCACCCTTTATTTTCGTGAATAAAGTTCCGGAGTCGGAAGTTCATAGTCATGTTCCATTTTTAGGTATGTGGGGCTTTGAACAAGAATAATTCTTCCGTTCTTGTGCCCGTATCTTTAATTTTTATTATGGATTATTATGAGTTTGGAAAATGAATTTATTTCCAAGATATCCTACCATGAGATTTTGAATATGTATTTATGTAAATTGTTCAAGCTTGTCAATTATGATTAGTTAATGGATTCATATGGTTCTGTAAGTTAAATTATGTCTAAATAATTCGATTATGAACTTATAAAGATTTGAATTGTAAGTTTTGAATCACATGAGTATTCGACTATTTTCGTTCTATGAATTGAAATTTAATATTGGGATTCTTGGTATTTCTATCAAGAATTGATATATTTTGAACATGTATCCACGTTTTAAGTTCAAGAATGAATTATTGGTATTTCCAAGTGTTTTCGAGCCATGTGTCAAATTTTGATCTTCCTTATGACGATTTGAGTTATTGAGAAATGTTGATATTGAAGTTGCAATGAATCTTGGTATTTTCCGGATGGTTTTGATGAGTTAAATTATTGAAAATATTATGTATTGAGTATTCATATCCTTGTCCAAATGTCGAGTCAGTTATAGTTCAATGCGTTGATACCTTGTTAATGTTGAGGAAGATTAAAATGTTTTGAGCTAAAATGTGTTGAGTTAGGAATCCACAAATTGATATGATTTGATAATTGAGAAAGAGATTTGATTTGCTCTTTATGATAGACCCTTGTGATGTTGTGATGGATTTTTTAACGCGTTCTGAGCTTGTCGGGGAGTAGTACTTAGCACCGAGAGGGAAATTTGGTATTTCCCCAAACCTATGTGCCATCGTAGGGTTGTTTGATGATGATATTATTGGCCAGAGAGCCCGATTGTTATTATTGTAGTTTTAAGGTCATACTCCCTGGCAAAGAGTATGACGCTCCCGCCAACGGGGGTTTCAAATGTTGGTATTCCACGTGGCTCACGTGGGGTTGTCGGTTATTGGAAACTCCCGTGTCCATAAGATTAAGTTTCTTGAATTACCGAGTCACTTTGAGATTTGAGTCAAAGAGTTGAGATGTTTATGCTGTTTTATGGTCATTTATGATGATTTATAATTACCTCTGATGATTTTTAACGATATGATAATTTATGATGATTTAGGATAATTTATCATAATTTATGATTTATAACAATTTATGTGGATTACGAGATTTTATCATATGAACTGTTTATTATGAAATTATGAAACGTATGATTTGATATAACTCAAGCCAAGTGAGTCATCATTGTCCTTATGAATGTTTTCATGAAATTGATTATACTATTTATATTATTGTATGCACCCACACATACTTAGTACATTTCAAAGTGCCGGCCCACATATTTTCTTGGGCTACATTCTTACCAAAATGTAGTTACAAGATGTAGCACACATATCATGTTCAGCTGGGTTACAACTCTCGATCGGCAAGTGATTAGTCCTTTTGATTCAGGAACTTAAGTTGTTCAGATTTGAGGTGTATTGTATTTTCTGTATTCAGTCATATTGAGTAGGGGTAGTTGGGAGTCATGACCCAACTACCTATAGTCAGTACTAGTAGAGGCTTCATAGACAGTCAGTAGAGGTTGATGTATTTAGTTTCAGTTTGTTGGAAAAAGCAGAGTTGTAATTTGTAAATTCATGTTGTATTGAGCAAATTCATAAAAGATTTATATTCTGCATTATTCTTTCAGATTTATGCATTTTATTTAGTTTCTTATGAGTTATGCCAGTAGGAGGGTTAGCTTAGGGTCACTTGTGACCCTAAGCACCGTGTGACGTCTCGGGACTCATTTTTGGGGCATTACAAACTTGGTATTAGAGCACAGAGTTCAAGTGTCCTAGGGTGTCTATGAAGCCGTGTCTAGTAGAGTCTTGCGGACCGGTACAGAGACGTCTGTACTTTTCTTCGAGAGGCTACGAGGCATTTACAAAAATATTTCCTTTCTTTCAGGTCATAGATCGTGCTGTGGAAAGGTTCCTTAAAAAATTCATATGGGTTTATATCTTGCATAAATTGGGCCATGTCACCTTGTTCTAAAATACCGGATATAGACAAGCATAAATCCTTATAGATGGTGCTTTCTTAGATAATCTCCTCTAATATTATGGGCTTGTAAGTGAGCTAGAAAAAAAATAATTTCATTAGTGCTCTTGAGTTCTGAAAAATTGAGGTGTCATATGTACGTTCTTGAAGGTTGTGCATTAAGCCTATGTCGGAAGTGTTTTTGGATTTCTCCCTAGAATTCATGATGTGATTTCGTATTTTCCTTATTTGTGTACTAATGTTGAGACAGGGTGATTAACTAGTTCCAATTTACTCTCTTGATTATATTCCTAGGCTTACTAGCTAAGGTTCCATAGCTTTTAAGATGTACCCTCATCCCTCTTGAGTCGTTCAGTTGAGGTAAAGCGAGACACATATTCTCGAATCATTGATTATGGTGTACCAGGCTTTTATTTCTTAAAAATATTTTCTGATCATCTTTTGATGAAAACTTTAAGTCTAGTGAAGCCGTGTGGGGCTTATTTTAATTCACTATCATAATTGTTTTGATATTTATTTTCTTTTTCAAAATACAAAACTAAAGTCTAGTGATGCCGTGTGAGGCCTATTTTGATTCACTAACAGCTGGCTATTTACTCTATTGTTCTTGCATAGGTTGGAACCGGGGGGTTGGAAACGTGGTGGAAGGCGGTGTTAATAAATTATTATGGCATAGGCCATAGAATTGTGAAAGATTATTGTCGTTATGAGGTTTTGGTGGACTAGTATATTTGGGATGTTTGATAGATGGAAATGGTTGTTGAGATTATTGTTAATCGTAGTCAGAGTGAGTTGTTAAGTTTGTCTAGCGGGTGATGAGAAAAATGAATTTAATGATTGAATTTCTACGACGTTAGTGATAGGGAGGAGATTTAGTAGGTTTTAACCGTATGTACGGGAACTTAAGTCTATTTATTTGTGATCAAGTGTGATATTGTGTGTTGAGGTAGTAGTATGCTCAAGGTGTTATGGGGAATTTTTTTTAAGTTATTAAATGTTAAGCGATTAGTGTTATCCTTGATCGGGTAAGTATGAATGATGATATGTGGTATACGATGTAATTGTGAGTTAACTTAGGCATTAGAGGTTGACGAGGGTGTTAGCTTGAGATGTGATGTTAGTAAAGCACGAAGAAATTAGTATGGTTTAGTGAAGGTTTGATGTATCCATGGTAAGTGCTAGAACCTAAGCTGCGGAGTGTATGAATTGTTGTGTGATAACTTTTGAAGTTGTCTAAGTTGGTGGGTATTTGGGAGTTATGTTAAGATTGGGTTTTGCGCTCGTGGGTATAGTTATGCGGGTTATGTTATGGATCTTGTGTATGGGAATATTCGGGGACCCTGGAGTAAAGCGAATGCCATGGACTAGAGTTTGTATGGTGATTCATTGACTCGGAGGCTTAAGTATAAGGGGGAGATAGTAGAAAAAAAATTTAACTAAGTTAAGATTGCCAGATTTAGGTAGGTGTATCGGTGGGTTGCAAGTTGGTGGTGAGAAGGAGTGGTGTTGATCCTATTTTACCCCAGCCTTTTCAATGAATTCGATATTTTCTCATGCCTTATGTTTCATTCCCCTGATCATAATACATGTTTATTCATATCATGGGAAATCATGTATTCTCCTAACTATCGAAATATGGAGTCCCAATTTTTCTAGCGGGCGAAATCGACATTCCATAAGCTATAAACTCCAAACTCAAGTTACGCGGTTCATAATGCATGTGCTTAAGTTTTATTGTATGTTCAAGTTCAGTCCACTGGCAACACCCTTAGCGACCAATAAGATTCAATTTATGTCCTGGGTGTCCTTAATCTTTAATCTTGATTCTGGTTGAATTCATGAATTTGATTCCCTAGTTCTCCGGCCTCAATAACCGCACCAAGTCATACACAATATCCCTTCATATTCTACCCTTTCATGACTTTCCATTAGTTGAGGGAGTGTGGATGAATAGTGGTGATGATAAGAGAGAGTGGATGGGTTTTTATTGATAAAGATTGTGGCAGGTTCATTTTAGCTAAGGTGGCAAGTGTGGAGTAAGCTTGAGGCTAGGCTTTTGATGGATTTCATGGTTATTTGGAGCATTTTGTTTTGTGTTTGTGAAAGTGGTTGTGTGATGGTTTATCTAGGTTTGTAGGTGGGGAATTGTTGAAGTGAAGTCTTGTGCATAGCTTAGTTAATTGAAAAAGTTAGTAAGTGTTTTCTTAAGAATAGTGCCCGGAAGTTGTCTTAATAAAGGATTGTAGAATTTGACAAAGGTGTTTTATGGGTGTTGATTAGGAGTGTATACGTAATTATAAAGATAGGCTTGAACATCATATGTGTATATATGGACAGATATTAAAGTTTATATTATCGATAAGTTTTGGTGTCTATGTTGATTTAGAAGTCTAAGCTAAAAGCTCTTGTAAATTGATCTTGCATAGCACTCATGTATTGTGAATATATCTCCTGTCTGAGGATATTAGTTGCAAGCCTTGGCCTTGCTATAAGTTGAATTGCGTATATGACTATGAATAGTTCCCCAAGCTTCAAGACTTGTTGATATGAATATGATGGTTGAAAATGGTGAGTATTAAGTGGATTAGAGTTGATTGAGTGGTAATAAGAATTATCTATGAGATGAGGAATTGTAACAATGTGGATGTGTGTAAATTTATAATTCGAAATAGTCTATGTTACGGTGTTAGGTGGAGGAATTGGTGACTCCAAATTAAGCTTGAAAATAAGGAGAGAGAGTTTGGCTTAGTTAGATTTGAATAGCCAAGATTGCAAATGCCTTGTGAGAAGTATGAATTGAATCAAGTTAGTATGGTATTTGGGGAAAATAGTATTGCGGAGAAAGGGTGTGCGAAGCGTATTGATAAGCTTGAAAGTAAGGAGTTGTACTGTGTGGGTTCTAGTACTTTTATTTTGATATAGAACTGATCGACCTATGCTCCGTACTTAAAATATATATATATATATATATATATATGTATATATATATATATATATTGTTAGGACCATATCCTAAACCCAATTGCTTCCTAGTAGCGTTGAAAGTTCCTTGGAAAGATTTTGAATCATGTCCTAATTGAATGAGAGCGTGTCTTGATTCGGTCCGTGCACCTAGAAATTCAACTTAATAGTTATTCCGATGGATTCCCATCTTCCGATGTGGTCCAATCTCACTACTTGAAGTTTCGTGAGAATAACCATTTCAAGAATGATTTATTTGCGTCGAAGCGAGTTACTAAATTCTATTTAGCCTTTGCTTTTGTTCCCGACCCAAGTATTAAGCCATGGGTCGATAATAAAGTGTCTCGTGTATCAATTAGTATTATTCGGGGAGAACCGATCCCAAGAGGGAGATATTATGATATCTCGAGTTTTCATATCCTAGATCTTCCATCTCTTTCTTTGTGAATGCGGATTTAAATAGAAGTTAATAATTTTTCCTTCATCCAACTCTTTTAGTAATAGACTCAACTATGTTGTTGTGATTATCATGAGCTTATGCATCGGAAAGTACTCCAAAGCTTAGAAAAATATAAACTTGTTCATCAAGCTATTTTAGTAGCATATCCTCAATTTTTCTCGTCTTCCTAACCCAACGAGCGACATTCAGGGAAAAATGCTTCCAAGGGAGAGATGATGTTATACCCCTAGTTTTTCTGTTAAATATTTCGCTCCCAAATGTGTAGAGTCGTTAAAGCCTTTTTATCTTTCCAAGAGTCCATTAAGATCTCGAATGAAAATATGTTGAATTCTATTCTTTATCATGATTAATAATTTTTCTGTGTAGAATTTTTGGATATGCGACCCGTCATCGCCTAGAGCATCGAATAAACTTTCCAACGATATGTGGATCATCCAAAACGGACACTCGAGCGATGAGTTATGATCATTCCGATCTAACCTGAATAGTGGTGAACAGTAATGTGTAGGAAAAAAATACTGAGGCCAGGCGAATTTTAAGGTCAAATTCAAACGATCATAAATCCTTGTACATAATGATCTGGGTGAGCTACTATATATCAACAGAAATATCTGAGAGTCCTCTTTCCAATAAAATTGGTTTTATCCAATTTGTCCATCGGAGCAAAAGGTTATGGTCGATCTACTTCAGCCTATCAAAACAGTCTACCAAAGGACAGATTTGAAATTATTTGATTTTTAAGGGTATTTTGATCATTTTCACTCAAATCCATCTGGGTAAACCATGGATTTAAGTCCATTAAGAGCATTCAATAGCTCATTTTTCTCCAAAATTTCCTGAGGCTCAAACCCCAATCCTCCTACTCCAAATTTCATACTTCTATGTCTCTTGATTGAACCATAGAAATTTCAAATTGATTTGGGATTCGAGTTGATCATGTTAAGGGCTGCTAGAAGCATCCTTTATTTTCGTGAATAAAGTTCCGGAGTCGGAAGTTCATATTCATGTTCCATTTTTAGGTATGTGGGGCTTTGAACAATAATAATTCTTCCGTTCTTGTGCCCGTATCTTTAATTTTTATTATGGATTATTATGAGTTTGGCAAATAAATTTATTTCCAAGATATCCTACCATGAGATTTTGATTATGTATATATGTAAATTGTTCAAGCTTGTCAATTATGATTCTTTAATGGATTCATATGGTTCTGTAAGTTAAATTATGTCTAAATAATTCGATTATGAACTTATAAAGATTTGAATTGTAAGTTTTGAATCACATGAGTATTTGACTATTTTCGTTCTATGAATTGAAATTTAATATTGGGATTCTTGGTGTTTCTATCAAGAATTGATATATTTTGAATATGTATCCACATTTTAAGTTCAAGAATGAATTATTGGTATTTCCACGTGTTTTCGAGCCATGTGTCAAATTTTGAGCTTCCTTATGACGATTTGAGTTATTGAGAAATGTTGATATTGAAGTTGCAATGAATCTTGGTATTTTCCGGATGGCTTTGATGAGTTAAATTATTGAAAATATTATGTATTGAGTATTCATATCCTTGTCCAAATGTCGAGTCGGTTATGGTTCAACGCATTGATACCATGTTGATGTTGAGGAAGATTAAAATGTTCTGAGCTAAAATGTGTTGAGTTAGGAATCCACAAATTGATATGATTTGATAAATGAGAAAGAGATTTGATTTGGTCTTTATGACAGACCCTTGTGATGTTGTGGTGGATTTTCTAATGCGTTCTGAGCTTGTCGGGGAGTAGTACTTAGCACCAGAGGGAATTTGGTATTTCCCCAAACCTATGTGCCACCGTAGAGTTTTTTGATGATGATATTATTGGCCAGAGAGCCCGATTGTGATTATTGTAGTTTTAAGGTCGTACTCCCTGGCAAAGAGTATGACGCTCCCGCCAACGGGGGTTTCAAACGTTGGTATTCCACGTAGCTCACGTGGGGTTGTCGGTTATTGGAAACTCCCGTGTCCATAAGATTAAGTTTTTTGAATTACCGAGTCACTTCGAGATTTGAGTCAAAGAGTTGAGATGTTTATGCTGTTTTATGGTCATTTATGATGATTTATAATTACCTATGATGATTTTTAACGATATGATAATTTATGATGATTTAGGATAATTTATCATAATTTATGATTTATAACGATTTACGTGGATTACGAGATTTTATCATATGAACTATTTATTATGAAATTACGAAAAGTATGATTTGATATAACTCAAGCCAAGTGCGTCATCATTGTCCGTATGCATGTTTTCGAAATTGATTATACTATTTATATTGTTGCATGCACCCCCACATACTTAGTACATTTCAAAGTGCTGACCCACATATTTTCATGGGCTACATTCTTACCAAAATATAGGTACAAGCTATAGCACACATATCATGTTCAGCTGGGTCACAACTCTCAATCAACAAGTGATTAGACCTTTTGATTCAGGGATGTAATATCCCGGGAAATTTTTCGTTGACATTTTGTGCGGAAACGTGTTGAGTTCTATCTTCTAGAATGAATTATAAATTTTTCGTGTGGAATGTCCTAGACTATGACCCACCATTACGTAGAGTATCGAATAAGATTTCCAACGATATATGGATCATCCAAAACGCATACCCGAGCGACGAGTTATGAACATTCTGATCAAACCGTGAATAGTAGTGAACAGTAAAACGTGCAGGAAAAAAGTACTGAGGCCTGGCGTATTTTTTCTCCAACATTAAATGATCATAACTTCTTTTACATAATGATATGGGTAACCTACTATATATCAATGGAAATCTCTGCGAGTTCTCTTTCCAATGAAATTGGTTTCATCCAATTTGTTTATCGAAGAAAAAAGTAATGGTCGATCTACTTCAGCCTATCAAAAGTGAATTTTTGGGTCAACTTCAAGCGATCATAACTACTTGTACACAATGATCTGGGTGAGATACTATATACAAACGAAAAGATATGAGAGTCCTTTTTCTAATGAAATTTGTTTCATCCACTTTGGATGTCGGAGTAAAACGGTATGGTTGATCTACTTCAGACTATCAAAACAGTCCACCAAAGGACATATTCGAGAATTATTTAATTTTTAGGGGCGTTTTGGTCATTCCCCCTCACCCAAAATCCGTCCAAACCCTATATTAAAGCCTATTAGAAGCATTATATGTTATATTTCACCAAATTTCCTCAAAAAGAAAACTCTAAGCTCCTACATCCAACTTTAAGAACCTCCAAAGTTCATCATTAATTCTGCAAATTTATTCAATATTCCAAGTTCCTAGTTCAAGAACTCCAATAACCATCATTCAAAGGCACGATTAACATCTAAAAAATGAGTATCGATCTAAAGTTCATCATTCAAGGTATGTGAGATTTTTCAACAAGAACTCTCTTTCGTTCTTGTGCCCACAAGTAATTTTCTTTACAAAGACATGATTTTTATTTAATTTTTTATGAATTTGAAGCATGAACCCATATCTTATGATGATTATTATGAAATCTTGATGTTCATGATTTTGAAAGATGAATTTACATATGTGGAGATATAAAACATGAATCTTGAACGATATTTATCATGATTTTGATATTTGGGTCATGAATCCCTATTGGAAATTGTGTGTTTTTGAGAAAGTGTGTGTTATAAGCACGTTGATGTTGAATATTTGAGATATTTTGAATGATTTGGCCTTTTGGTCTTAATGGAGTTATTTTGAACTCGAGTGTGAAATAAATCCACAACGTGGTTGATTTTGATTATGGGAAGCATGATGGCTCC